>NC_056732.1:1372542650-1372702650 GCF_019279795.1 Protopterus annectens | reverse complement strand
TGCACCCATCGGAAACCCACATGAACACAGGGAGGACATGCAGACTCTGCACAGAAGGCACTCCAGCCAAGAATCAAACCAGAGAACCTTTTGCTGTGAGGCAACAATGCTACCGCTGCACCACTGCACTGTCCACTTGTTACATAGTATTTAAGCAGCCCCATTTGTTGGAAGCTGGGACTTTTTAAGGATTGTCAACCTTTGCTGACATGCTTTTGTGAACAGCATGATTAACCCAACAGACAGAACACTCTTTTTACTTGTACGTAAGGAAGGGAAGAATTTGTTTTGGGGTGGCAGAAGAATATTCAGAAAATCCTCCAAGGTAGTCTTACAGTTAAGGGAGTCAAGAATGGGCTACTAGCTCAAGCAGAGTGATTATTTTAAAACCTGAATGAATGTATGAATGGCATGTCATTTCACTTCAGAGTACTCTGGACTTTGGACAGAGAAGGTTGTAGTTATCTGACCCTGATCAATGAAACAAAGGGCTTGGATCACACTGCTCTGAAGTCTGGAATGATGTTAATTAAGACCCAGTTTATCAAATAATGATTTTCACAGGGAGAGTTTGGTCTAGCAAGAAATACATTTAACAGAGTGGTTAAGTTGCGAGAGATTACTAATGGGCAATCTCAATTTCTCTATCTTAAGATAGATTAAAATTCTCCAGAATAATGCAATGGTGACAGGAACATGGTGCATGTCTTTGTTTCACATACCATGAATCTATATATCTTAGAAAAGGTCACTTATAAATTGTTTCAGTTTCAGAAAGATCCCTTGGATATGAGTGGTAATGTATATTTAATGGTAGTTAGCAGGACTCCTTTGGCTAAGTTGCTTTTGGAATTAGCAGTTAATAAATAGGAAATTGTATAAGGTTCCTATAATTCCTTTAATTTTGGCAAAGGTTCTGATGATATCCAAGAAGAAGAAGAAGAACAAATCGGAATCCCACAAGAAATCTATCTATGTAAAATGGTTTACAGAAAGGATTGGCAGATGCCTTACATGGATATGATGTTGCAACATTCTGTTGTACTGGATAGATGTCTGTAAATATTGAGTTTTGGCCAGATTGTTGTATAGTGATTTACTGACAGTTTTAGGAGATTTCAGTTCTCTGAATAGCAGATCATTAAACTGTTGTCCATACAAACTAAATTAATTCAATGGAGGAAGATTTCAGAAGAATTAATGAAAGTGGGAAACAGGAATGGAATCAGGACTGATCGCTGGTGTACTCTGGTGTCTGTCCATCTGCTCCAGATGAGATAGAAAGTATTTTATTTTTATCCTGAGCCATTGTAGTCATTTAAACCAAGCTAGAGGTAATGGTGGAAGTGTGTGTGTGTGTGTGTGTGTGTGTGTGTGTGTGTGTGTGTGTGTGTGTGTGTGTGTGTGTGTGTGTGTGTGTGTGTATGTGTGTGTGTGCGTGGATGAGGTGGGGGGAAGACTGTACCAATGGAATTCCATCAATAGCTTGACATGATGAGCGATTCCACCATCCATATTTGGCAATAAATTATTTGCAATAGCTAGTGTGGCAACAGCTTAGGTGCAGTAGCCTTTTCTAAAACTGTGTAGTTTTCCTCTATGAAGTCCAAGGCTGTTGATGTATGCTGAGATAACACAGCTCCTTCTAAACTTACAGACAAAAATTTCAGTAAAGAAACTGGATAATAGGAGCTCTGATAGTTTAGTGTTACTTGCCTGGGGATTGGAATTTTTGTGGCATTGTACGAGGGTTCAGGGAAAGTGCACACAGATAGGCACTAGTTTATGCTATGCTGAAGCAGATGCTACATGCCTTGATAAACTTAGATGTTAAGCCATGACCCAGTAGAACCATAGTTTGGGACTATTTTTGTAGCACTGATTTGTATCCTACAAGGTAACAAACAGGAAGAAAATGAATGGCACAATCTCAAAGGTAAGCAGTAACACCACAAAGCTAGGTTAGAAGTGGTACACACGTCTGTGATAAAAGTGATATGGAACTACATCAGCAGTAGTTTTAGGATCTCTGTAAATTTGACCCCATGCTTATATTCAACTGGTATGCCACTATTTTATCTCCTTTTTTGACAGTGGTGGACAGCCATAATGCTGGACTGTGACTAATGTGCTTTAATGCATCTGGGAAGCATTTCTTTTGCAGTGTTAGGATTAAATTCAGTAGATAGTACAGGTCTGAATTACATTCTGTGACTTCACACGATATCAGTAACTGCCAACTGTGTGAGAAATGACAGCTTATAACTTTTAAAGACCTCTGGGTGACTGGTTGTTATCTCTACATTTATTTGTCTGTCTGTCAGTTTAGCAGGGTAAGTAGGCTGGTCCAAAGACAACTGTCAGCTACAGCCATTGCCTGTGCTCAGTGCTGCTCCCCAACCTGGCGCCTCTCAATGTCAAACTCCTAAAAGCTCTTACAGCAAACTCCACTGAATTTAAGGACTACAGACTACTACCTACTATGTGACTAAATATCAGAATTCACTTAAGACTGCACCTCCTTAGACCTTAATACAGCAGAAAGATTCACTAAGGAACTCTGCACCCATTTAGAAAAATGCATAGAGCTATCAATCCCTACCAGAACCAAGTATTATGTGAAATTCAAAAACAAATCATCCTGGTGGTTTGCCACCATGAATAAACTATATAACAAAAGAAATAAACTCTTAAATTATTTAGTGATCCAAATCTCATATTCTCTGGATAATATCAAAAACATTGTAGGAAAATGAAATATACTACCAAATCCATTAAAGGAGACCACCAATTTAGGATGGCCTCTGAAGCCAAAGATAATTATATAATTTCTTTACCTATGTTGGAAAACTAAAAAAAAATATTGTACATTGCTTAGAACTTATTCATAATGGGGCCTCCTATTCCAACTCAACTAACATTGCGAATATACATGTAAACAAATTACGTGCCAACTTCACCCCTGAGACTTCTATTCAAAGTTCAGAAATATCTGAATTCCTTACACACCAATTTATCTCTAAAGATCATTTACTGAAAGTGCTAACCAAGATCAAAAATACTTACTCCACGGGACTTGAAAACATACCTGGTTGCTTAACTGAAAGTGTTAAATGTGCCTTTGCAGAAACACATACAAAAAAATAAAAAAACAGAAAACCTAGTAGACTTAAAACTTCATTGATGAGCTCAGTCACAATAATTTCCAAAAAATCATGAAACCCAGGTAGTGTTCCAAAGCAACAAGCCGTTATTCATCAAAGACAAGCAATCCTCAGTAACAAAAAATCAGAAATGTTTTAACAATGTTATACATGTCAGCTTTTATACACTTAGAAGCAGGTGTGGAAAATATATGTATTGTTTAATTTTAAACCAGCCTATTCCAGGCAAACAATATAAACAGGGCTGTAAACAATGCATTTAAGAACAGCAAGTACCCGCCCCCACACACTACTACTGATCAGATCAAACTAAATCCTAGTTAAAGAAAATACTACCTATCCATTTGCAACCCACATTCCAAAATCAGGTATTAAGAAAAGCATAACATGCATATAAATATAAAAAGACTGACTTTTAACTAAAATTGCTTTTGGCTAACTAATGCAATAAAGCCTTCATCGTGTCTGTGACAAGAACTAAAATCATACACATAGGTAGATAAGTAAAAAGATCTAGCTAGACAGATGCAAGAAAAAACACACACAGCTATCTAATCATAAACATTATCTAATTAGAACACTATAAATATAATTATATCTTTGTAATAATATCTAAAAAACATCAATCCATATGTATTAGTGTGCATAAAAACGAAGTTATTTTCAGCTCAGAAAAAATGTCAGTGTTTTCAAGTTGAAAAAAAAAACACCTGTCATCATACCTCTCAACTTGGAAACATCAAAAATCTGGACAAAGGCCCATGAGAAATAGGTACAAATCTGTGCACAGATTAACATAAAATTTGCATACATAATTAAGTAACCTCGCCCACTCCCGTAGAATTGCGGGATACCAGCTTTTAAATGGAAACCAAAGAACAAACAACCAAAATATGACAATAAAACACAAAATAAGCAGAAAAACGATAGTGTTTTATTTATATTAATATTTGAACTTGTACAAAACTAAAACACAATTTTCATTTATAAAACTAAAATTAACTGCGGCTGTGCTTCATTAACTAACACAAAATATAAACCGGAACAAAACTGTTTTATTTATATTATTAACATCTGAAATTGTATAAAACTTTGAACTTCTGTAAAATTAAAATACAATTCTCTTATATAAAAATAAAATTAACTTGTACTAGTCTACTGCTATACATATAAAACAATCAAATTCTTTCGAACAAGTACTGCACTGTGTATCAGCTGAATTGCTTCAAGAACAAAAACAAGTGCAGCTGACAACATCTCCCTATCTGTTAGCACAACAGTCAGCACTCAACAGTTAATGATAAAGCCAACAATGTAAGGGGTGGGGTGTGTGAAGGCCAGAAGCCAAGGAGACAGTTGTCTAATAAATATTGCCTTTATGAAGTTGGTACAATAATACACTTTGCATTATAATACATTTTCTGAAGCATATGAAGTCTGAGCCTGGCACTAAAAGCATCTGTCATTACTTTGCTTAATGACTTAGTGCAGTCCTCAATCTGCCAACAAATGCACATTTCACAAGACAAAGCACCTTAAGTCAGGACTATTAACTATACACTTCTAGGATAGCAAGCCCTACGCTGGGTAAAAGTGCACAATACATTACACAAACTGACATTACACAGTATCATAACACAGATGCAATATTACATTATTAGCAACCACAGCATACACACACTATGAGTAAAATATGAAACAATTATATCAGCTTACTAACAATTTCAGCTACAAAGCTCACTGGATGATTAAATTCTTTTACCTTATACTTGCAAAAAAGTTCTTTTGATGACTTAATATTATAATTCAATAATTGTTTTCCATGAATGCATAATTTAGCATCAAAAGTCAGTAATGGATAAACTAAAATTAAAATTAACAGAAGCCAGAAGGCACAGATACAGCTCCACAGGATGAATTATTTAGTTATATGACTGCAGATATTATGGCCATACCTCTCAATCTATTAGAGCAAGAAATCTAGACAAAGTCACAAATAATGGGGACCAAAGAAAGGCACATAAATACAGTCAGTGACAGTTTTTAAATATTGCACTTCCAAATTTAGACTGTGGACAGAATAACAGATTTTGCAGATCTGCTTCACTTGTTTTTGTTCTTGAAGCAGTTCAGCTGATACACAGTGTAGTACTTGTTAGAAAGAATTTGTTTGACACCACCCACCCAGTTTGGTTTTGTAAAGGGCCGATCTTGTCTCCTCAACCTGATTGACTTCTTCTAATCAGTATCCAGAGCCGTGGATGAGGGCAAGGCGGTCCACACAGCCTATCTGGACCTCACCAAGGCCTTCAACACCATCCCCTACTCTGGAATCACAGATAAAAGTACTAATCTGGGCATTAATCCCTATGTCACTCAATGGGTTGCCAACTGAGTTACTGACAGGACCTGCACTGTAAAAGTAGCCGACTAAAAATCCAGTTCCAGACAAATGACAAGTGTATTACCTCAGGGTTCAGTCCTGGGACCGCTCTTGTTTGGCATCTACTTCCCTGAAGTACAGGCCTGCACTAAGGGACTCTGGCTAACAAGCTTCGCAGATGACAGCAAACTGGGAGCCATTATTGAATCCCCAAATGATGTGGATATTCTACAAAAGGGCCTTACAGAAACAGATGCTTGGTGCCAGAGCCATGGACTCAAGCTCAATGCCAAGAAATGTACAGTTATCCCCTTTGGGAAAAAACATGTATCCATAAATTACCACATAAGTGGCAGTACACTAAACGCCGAAAGTGTGATAAGGGACTTAGGGACACAAGTGGACAGTGGTCTCACCTTCGATCACCACATCGCCACAACAGTCAGGAAATCCTTCTATGTGGCACACCTCATCATTAAGGGCTTTTCATCCAAAAAAAGGAGGTCATTGTCCCACTGTACTCATCCCTCATTAGACCCATTATAGAGTACAATGCCCATTTGGTATGTACCTCATAAGACATCTGCAATAACTGGAAAGGCCACAGAAATACCTCACTAAAAGAATCACAAGCCTAATGTAGATGCCCTATGCTGACTGTCTAAAAAAACTCCAGTTATACTCTGTGGCATATCGCCTGCTCAGAGCCATTGCACATGCTACAGTTAAAGAAATCCCAATCCCTCAGGGCCACATGCTCCAGGGATCTAAACCTGGTCATCACAATGAACAAAACATGCTGGAAGGATAGGTTCCTGACCCAGAGACTCCCCATACTCTGGAATAGACTGCCCATACATGTCAAGCTGAGCGCCTCTTTGGCCCTCTTCAAAAAGAACCTTGACAATTGGATGGGAGATAGGAAATTCACCCCAGGGATCACGTCAATCGCCCTGTTAGACAGGGGACCAGGGAAGTAATAGCCAGGGAATTGTTATGGCTAGGCTTGTATAGGCCCTAGGGCCGATAGCCTAGTACCAACCTATGAACCTATAGCATAGCATGAATTTTCTGAAGGATGAATTCTGAAAATCAAATGTAATGTTTGTTGTCTGCCTTTATTTTATGACTTCAGTCCTCAAAGATCTGCCACTGCCAGTGATTTGCCAGAAAACTACAATTTTATGAGAAACAGACCCATAGCAAAACACCAAAAGCTTAACTTCTTTCAGTAGTTTCAAGTATGTACAAGCAGTCAAGCACCAAAATGAAACATTTCCTCCAGACCCTCGCTAATCCCTTCAGCAGTATGTTTACAAGTATGCACAAGCACCAAAATGAAACATTTCCCCCAGGCTTGGTTTTGATCAGTTTCTCCATAATTCCCAATGTAAACTAACCTTTAATATGGTCTCGGTAACCTCAACTTTTGCACGGCAATCTGATACGCTGCTGTTTAAATGTGTTGGATTGCTAAGCCATTGTATAATGTTAACATACCTCTCAAACTCTTGGCACAAGAAGTCTGGACAGAAACACAAATAACAGGAGGACAAAGGACCAAAAATAGGGGCAGATTTTAAATATTGCTCTTATAAACTTAGAAAGCTGCTAGAATGCCAAGGTTTTCATTAGCATGCATTTTCTGAAGGATATGATGTCTGAAACTCAAATGTCTGTTATTATTTAATGACTTCAATCTTCATTGATTTAACACAAAACTACACATTTTATGAGGAACGGACCAAATATAAAAGTCAAAGATTTGGACATTCTGCAAAAATCTGGACAGAGAGGTATAGACTGCTTAACAGAAACAGCAAAATAACATAGAAAGGCTGCTCCTGTACATATTGGGCATGGCTGAGCAATAGTGGTAGAATGTCAGTTGGATAAGGCCAGTGAATTTGCTTTCTGAGTTAATGTTTCCCATCAATAAACAATGTCCACCAAGGCAAGAGTCATGCAGTATGAAGAATCTGTTTTTAATTTATTCTTTACACGGTTGGTTAGCAATATAACCAAATGGGATATAAACTACAAAATCAGTTACCCATATTTCACATCTTTAACTAGTCAACAACCATACTACTCGGTCTTAAGACACTGCCCTTCACATTAGGCATAAAGCATATGACAAATCACTAATGGTTGATCACAATACTCCAGTATATTGATAACTCTGCCATTCTAAGCACAAGACTCAACCTGCCTACAGTCCTAGACACTGTACAAAAAGGCTTGGAGGCCCCCAATTATAGGTGACCAACTCCAATCTCTCATACAGTTCACTAGAAGATAAGATGTTATATTGCAGCAGATTACCAGGAAAGGAAATGAAAGGACAAACCACATCAAAATATATAATTCAAATAATGATACTATTTAAAATTCATCCATTAAGCATACAAGGAGATACAAAGTGACTACTGAGACATCTTGTGGTTTATGGTTTGCTTGTTAACTGGGTAACTGAACTGGTACAGGACCCTTTTCAGCCATGTCCTAGGTCACATGGCTAAAACAGAACAGTTACATACATTTTGAACTACAGTTAAAATAACACATAAATGCCTAGGAATACATTCAACACTTTGACAGAAATGTATGTCAGCACTAGATGTGGATATCTGCAGTAATACACTCACAGCTAATACAACTGATACACGTGAGATATTCTGGTGAAGTATGAAAATAACACATTCAAAATATTTTGAAGTATGAGAACGGAATTTGAGAAATGAGGGTCTAAAGAGCAATACAGAGAAAGAGTTTAAATATAAACAGTAAGATTGGGAGGAGCATTGTATCCAGGGTTAACAGTGTACAACTTTCCATACATTACACAACTTTCGATACCTTGGGCAGTACTAGTGTTTGCTTTCAGACTACCTAATGCAAACCTCCAGGGGTATAATAAATAATATCCTGGGTCCTAGAGTACAGTAACTATAGAGAGACTGACAGCAGCAGATGATAAATCAGAGAGGCAGACATTATATTCAATGAAACATAACATTCATTAAAACAATAGCTTAGCAGTCAGTGCACTAAACAAAACCTACACTACAATTCCCAGTTCTCTGCATCAAATGTGCTTCGTAATCAGGATGATTGTATGATCATACAAATAAACAACTTCAGACCCAAACCGCATCCAGTATGAAACTATTTTAAATGGCTGTTTTATCTATACTGACAGAATGACTTCATTTTCAAAATATTTTCCATCTGAATATTTATTTTTCTAAGTGTATTTGCTCAACATAGAGGGTTAGATGGGTGAAACTCTTGTGTAAGTTTCATTAGTTAACAAATGTAAAATAAAACATAAGCCTTAAGCATCGACAATTCTTATAAAGAAAAGGAAAGAAAAAGTCTGTCTTCCATTTCATAGTACACACTATTTCAGAGAAATGTGTCATGGGGGGGGGGGGGGGGGACTTCTGCTGTACCAAATCATAGAATCACACATTTAAGAGTACCACCTTATTATGACATCATACTGTACCCATTTCCATATAAGGAAATAAACTGTCTCCCTTTCTGTGCTATGCTTGTTTTAAGACAGTGGCATAGATTTTTTTTTTTAAAGTCTGAGAGCTTCTGACACCATTGGCTCCGAAAGAAGCTGTGTGCTGTGATTTGTGTGTGAAGCTGTTGATAGGCAGTGAGCCTTTAGCACCCGCTTCATGGACAAGATGATGATTGATTTGTTTTTGTGTACTGCTGCGACCTGTCATCAATAGTGGCTCCCAGTTCCTTGATGATTTGAACTGCCACATGGTGAGTATGCTGGCAATCTGCTGGTCCGCTTTGCCCTTCATTATGATTGTCATGTGGGAGGTTACATTGCAGGAGATGGGGGAGGCGGGCAAGTGAGGGGACGGACACACACACACACACACACACACACACACACACACACACACACACACACACTTTAAATCTGAAATAAAGTACTGTTAAGAGATTAGCACACATTTGTGAATGTTCTCTTTCCTGTTTGATGCGTCTTCAGCTTGATATCATTCTCTAAGCTTTTCAATATATAAAGTGCTTCCCACGCCCCTTGCAAAAATAGTCTGTTCGCTCATCTGCTGTTTTATGATTACACATAGGGTGTCACAAGTTGTGCAGCCTTTATAACTTTAATTCAACAATTTGCTTCCATCTGGGGGTGTTTCGGTGCTTAGTTTGCAGAATCTTTCCCTCTGTCCCTGTCTGTGATGGTATTTGCATTAGTGATCAATAAATTATGTAAGTAGTGTTTGCAGCCACCATGTACCAGCTTATTGTTTGTCTTGATAGATTCAGATTCGGAACCCCACCCCACTAAGTAAAAAAAACAGTATCTAAAAATATGCAAGAATATTACAGTTATGATTTATCCAAGTCTATGTACACGCATGTGAGTGAATATATATATACGCACCTACCTCTCAACCACTTACGGCTAGCCTGCGCGTGTACTTGCTTGGCTGATAATAAACAAACATAGTAATACACTCCCCCTCAATCCCAGCCATATTCCCACAGGCTGACAGTCTGCTCATGGCGTTGACATCATCACGCACGCCCTGCATGCGATGACATCATCAAAAGTTCGAAAAAAAAAAGACAGGGAAATTTGGAAATAAGGGAGCCACTTGGGAAGTCAAAACCTGTAAATACCAAAGAATTTGGTACGGTTGAGAGGTATGCCTGTCATGACAGATTTCATGTTTACAGCCCCAAAAATGTTTATACAATGAAAACCAGTACAAAAACCACACAAAAAATACAGAAAACAGCAGATGAAATAAACTAGTAATGCATAAAAGTGTGCAGGTGTGTGCATGAGTGTGCATCAGTATGGTAAATGAGGGAAATTATACCAAAACGTTATGGTAATAGTGGCATGCAAAAACGTATGTTTTGAATTTACCATTTAAATCTTTGGTGTGATGCAAGAGTATATTAAATTTAATCAGCGTAGAATTGAGGTTAAAGTAACTAAACATATATAAATGTATACACATTCTATGCATTATTTTTTTTATTTTTTAGTATGTTTGGTACCTTTAGTACATAAAAATATTTCCTCAAAAATTCCCTAATAAACCTTTACAGATTGCGTGGCAGCTTACATAAATTCAACACACTCTTAATACAGTAATAGTAGTTAAGTCCAGGTTTTCTGAAAGCATTTAATTTCAGCTGCCAGCATAATTCTTTTTTCTCCAAAACACCAATGACGTTCCCTTCAAGCTCATCCATCTTCATAAAGTCCAGAATGATAAATTTAAAACCAGGATGTCTGGGGTGTTCTAAAGCGTTCCTCTGACATTTACATCTGATGTCAGAAAGATGACCTGAAATCCTCCTTTTCAGTTTATTCATAGTCTTACCCACATAAAATGCAGGGTAGTCATAACACTTGGCCCTATATACAACTTTTTCACTACTACAGTTACCACCTGCTGAAGATTTCACCATCTTTTTAAGATAGGGGCACTCAAATGAGTCACACCCTATCAAGTACTCACAGAAAGTGCAGTTAGGTGCCCCAAAGATTTTAATGCTCATGTCATACTGGTGTTCCTTAATTTTCTTTTCCACACAGCTGTGCATGCTTCTGCTCTTTTTATATACAAAAGTAGGGTGTTCTCCTAACCCCCCTACAAGCTGCTGATTGTCAGTGAGGATGGCCCAGTTTTCCTTAATAATGGCTTTAATTGTACTGAAATCCGAGGTGTAAGTTAAAATGCAACTGTCCTTACTTTTTCTTGTCTTTTGAGTTAGGGTGGCCTCGTTGCATAATTCTACCAAAAGGCCTATTCCGCATAGATAGTATCATTGTTAGTTTTAGAATCTCTAATGGGATCCAGGATCATATGTAACATATTTGATTCATATTGCTTGGTTAAGAAATCATTTTCAAGTTCATTCATATTTTTGAGAAAAGGGGCCAAATCTGTGGTTAATGCATGCTAATTAGTAGCCTTGTGATTTTATTACATTGTGCTTGGTTTTTACTGGATGCATACTGTTTCTGTGAAGTAAGTAGTTCACTCTTGTTGGTTTCCTGTATAAGTTACTAATTAGTAGTTAATTATTTATAAATAAATAATTTATAAATCACTAATTATTGTTTCTTACTTCTATTTTTGCCTCAACACTCGTGTGTGAGAGGTTGGAACTAGACAGATTCCTGTGCTTGTTCATTTTTTACCTTTGCAGACATAATCCACAAACTGTTTAACTTAAGTTTAGCGACCGGTTTTGTCACTGATGAATGGCGCACAGTAGTGGTGATGCCACTCCATAAGGGTGGCTTTAAACTGACTGAGGTAATTACAGTCCTGTCAGCCTTACAAGCCTCATATGCAAAGCTATGAAATGCATTATAACTGATCTCATAAACTGTGATACCAAGAATCTCAAGAATCTTGTTAGAGTTGACCCCCAACAATTTAGTTTTGTGAAGGCTAGATCCTGTCTATTTAATCAATTCAATTTCTTCTAAAGGGTTACCAAGACTAAAGATGGTGGCCATACAGTGCATGTATCACATCTTGATCTGGCAAAGGCCTTTGATACTATTCCCCATAGGGCATCATACAAAAGCTAAATGCTTTAAAAATTACCCTTATGTGGTGGACAGCAAACTGGCTGAAAGAACCCACACAGTGCAAGTTCCAGGTGCTTCATCAGAAAGTATGAACATGACCAGTGCTGTCCCTCAGGGCTTGGTGTTGTAACCTCTTCTTTTTGGTATTTACTTCTCAGATGTCCAAGCACAGAGCCAAGATGGTTGGCTAACAAAGTTGGCAGAGAATTGCAAACTGAGGGTTATTGTTAAGTCACCCTGTGGTACCCAAACTGTTCAGAATTCACTAGTCTTAGGAAGCTTTTAGAGTACTACAAATGGGATCAAATAAATGCTAAAAAGTCTAATATCATCACTTTTGGTAGGCAATCCTTTTTCTTAACATACTGTCCAGAAACATACCTCTATAAAACAAAAATATATTTAGTAACCTAGGTACTTAGGTTGATAGATCTTAGCCCAGCTAATTGCCCAAGGAATAATATCTTCAACATCTAAAGAGGTAATCACTCCCATATACTCAACATTAATCAGGCCATTTATCAAGTACATTGCGTTGTTTGGGATACATCTCACTAAACATATCAAAGAATTAGAAAGCCCACAAAGGCTGCTAACCAGGACACTCTATCCCTTTATAAAATGTCTTACAGACTTTTGGGGGAAGATCTCTGTCTCACTTACTGCTCCATTAGACACTTAATTCTTCTGGACAACTATGCCTCCACAAGTCTAATATCTTGACCAAAAGATACATAAAACATGATGGGGGGATAGGTTTAGGAGCCAGCACCTCCCAACACTGTGGAATAAAATTCCCATGCATATTAGGCAGTGCAATTACCTATCTTCCTTTAAACATAAACTACAAGGCTCGATGGCTATCCATAAATTTAATCCAAGATTGACTGGTATGGCCCTCCTGGAGAAAGGAGGAGCATTCTTAGGGAAGGTATCAATACGGCATGAAGGGTTATGAGACCTAGTGGCCTTGGAATGTCTATGAATCTATACAAAACATTCAACATTTGTGACAATCTTGCATATGTTTTTATAATAAAGGAATAAGGTGGAATTGTACAACATTTGTAATGGTAGAAGAAAAGCTTTAATATGCTATAACCAATGTAATATTTTATTTTTATAAAAATGTATATCTTGCAGCATGTAAGATGTACAATACATATAGAGTGAAAAAAACGTTACTTTACGGAGTCTGAAATTGCTTTTCACTGAAAGGTAGCAATACTGTTGAAATTGAAACTAAATATACTTCTCAAGTGTGAATATATTTGGAATAGCTTAATGCATTACCTTACTCTGACTTCATCCCACCACCTCTACAACCAGAGCCAAAAGACACTGAGAACAGGAAATGCATCATTTACTTTTGACTCTAAACGGGACAGTCTATATTGCACTTCTTAAGGAGAAAAATATTGTTAGCCAAATCCATCACTGCCTTACCTCAAGACTAAGCAAGTGGAATGGATTTTTAAAACAAAGCCCAAGATGGATTCCATCAGTCTGTAAAATGATTCTTCTGCAGTTTACATTTACAAAACTTTGTTTACAGGGGTAGTGCACTGATCAATATTGACCAATTTCAGGGTCAGCCTGGGTGAAATACAAAACATTTCAAAAAACAAAAATACAGAAATGTAAGCTATAACAGAGTAGTTCAGACTAATTACATACAAAAAAGTGTATATACATTCTAGATAAGCACAGTGTAATGTACATTCAAGCAGAGTGTAATGTACAATATATATACATCAGTTTCTAAAGTGAGTCAATCTTCAATAAAGCTTGAGAGAAGAGAGGAGTTTGAAAGGTAAATATAAAAATCACATTTATGTTTTATTGATAGACAGATCCAGATAACCTATTGGAATTCTGTTGTGCACCATGTCTGTCTAAAAGCACTTATTTTGCATTTTCTTTTTGCAAGTTTACAAGTTTTTATAATTGATTTTACAAAGCGCATTGCTTGATTTTATTGATTTCATGTAAAACGTTTTCTCATTCAATGTTAAATGCTTGTGGCAGGTGGTTTATCAATTAGCTTAAAGGCATGTGTGTACTGAATTGAAAACATTAATGCTGTCTTACGCATTTTGAAGAATTACTGATCAAGCTACTGCTAATGTATCAATGTTTGAAAGTTGCCTTCTTTTAAGAGGAAACAGTAAATGTGTTCTGGGTGGGGCAGTGTTGCTGAAAAGACAAAGAAGTACTACAAAAATACCATTAACCCCTCCTGGAAGATATTGCGTATGTTTGTAAAACAAGCCTGGTCAAGTTTCAATTATTGTTTATTAGACCGCACTGAAAGGCACTGAGTTCATTCTGAAGTTAGGGAAATGAAGTGCCAGGAATTATAACTGTGAGCTGCAGCTGCTTCACTGTGTAAAGCCTATTTAGGTGTGGCAGTTAGCCAAGGCAGCACTGCACGTTTACTGTAAGCTTCTAAGGTAATCTCCCTTGTATATTACTTGCTGGTGATTTGTGCAGATTGTGAGACCATAGCCTAGAATGTCATGTCATTTATATTACAACAGTGAAGAGTTCCAGTGCCACTTTTGTGTACAGTTTGGTCCCTCATATTCTTGGTAACAAATAGCATGCATTCATGTTGGGCATAGGATGCCATCAAGCATGTTTCTTGTCTTTTCACCTGGTCATGATTTACACAAACAGGATATCAAAATGCATCTGATGTCTGGAGAGTATCTGGTTAGGAGATGCGAGGGTTACACCTTTATTGCTTGGATATTGCAATGCATTCTTGGTCTCAAGTGACTGTTATCTACAACATGAACTGGAGCATATCCCTGTTGAGTGAGATGTTACTGGGATGAAAATCAACAATTTCAAATCAAATGCTATGTTTTTCAAGAAAAGAATCATCTGCTCTCTGCAGGCAAAGAGGAAGCATCCACCAAAAGGGAGGAGTTTAAGTATAACAGGGTTAAGTTCATAAGTAAATGTAGAAGGGAACAGAAAATTGACCAATAGATGGGGCCAGTAGAAGCAATGCTACATATACTGTACTTGACTATTGTGCTGAAAGAACATCAGAATGACAGGACAAGGTTTTAAAATCAACTTATAAATATATGTCCACATCCTCATCTCTGGACATGAGCTTTATGTAGTGACCAAAAGGATGAAATCACAGATACAAATAACAGAAATGAGGTTTCTTCTCAAGGTTGCTTGGCTCACTCTCTGTGACACAGTGAGAAGCTTAGCCTGGCCTGATAATCTGGGAGGGTCTCAGAGTACAGCCACTCTTTCTTCAGGTTGTGGGGAGTCAACTGAGATGGTTTGAGCACACAGTGAGGATGCCCTTTGGGTGCATCCAGCAGGTGATACACCAGGCAAAGCCCACTGGGAGACTTAGGGTGTGTTAGATAGTTTACAGTACTCAACTTGCCTTGGATTCAACAGGAGAAGCCAGAGACTGTTTCAGGGAATACTTATCTTGCTACCATTATGATCCCCACAGCAATAAGGAAGTTAGAGAGTGAATGAGAAGCATTTCTTTAAAAAAGGTAATAGGTAACGTTCCTGATATGGACCATATAATCAGTGCTCAAAGTGACATCCAAGGTAGGAGATCTAGTGAGATGATGTTTATGTAAACAGAGGAAAAAAAGAGGGCCAAACATGAAATTTTGAGGTTCTCTACAGTTATTTTACAGGTTACAGTACTGTTTTTTTTAATTTTGACTCAGGAAGAGTATCCATTCTGATAGTCTGTGATCCAGATACAAAGTCCTTGTGCAAGACCTACAGAATAAATTGACAACAACAGAATAGAATAACTAAAAAGTGTAAAAAAAGAAACTCCTTAAGGTCTATAAACATTCCTTTCAATCCCCCCTAAAAATTCTAGTCAAGCATAAAGTAGACTGCAGTAAAGGAACTATGATCACACTTGAATCCACTACAACTCATAGAAAAAATATTTTGTTATACCTAGAGTGGAAAAGAGATAGCTTTTCACAATGACTGTGGCTTACGTAGAAAAAACAATATATGGAGAGAATTGAGCAGTAGTAGAAAATTCAAGAAAAAAAATAGCATATTGTTTTAAAAACAGCAGATAAAGCACATATTTGCAAAATGTTAATGAGGGGTGGGTGGAGGATTGCCAGTGTCAAAGGGTCCAGGGTCTAGCAAATCCTGGAGAAAATTGTTGATCTTTCCTTGTCAGACCGTCCTGAAGTGGAAAGGGATAAACAGGTCAGAAGTAAAGCATGTGCATCATTTCCTTCAAATTCAATTATTTCATCTTTTGTTCCCTGGACCTGGACACAAGGCTGTGGTAAATGTCATCCCCGTGAATATTCTGATATCTCTTTTGCCATTCTCTGATATAACGAAAGGGTGTCTTGTATTCCTGGAAATCTGATGATGCCATCATTCAAATTCCCCAGTTATTGCTAGAACCCTACTCCATACACTATCAGTGCTAGGCCCTTTAACTACCACATTTAATCAAGAGTTCTGAGGGTAAGTCCTGTAGTACATGGACAAGAAAAAGTCCATCAACTGTCTTCTGTCCTGAGGGAATGAGAGCATGTAATTCTTCATTTCCACGATGGTCCCTTGGAGTTTCTTTTGTTCAGAGGTACCTGAGCTACACTTCTGTGTATTCAAACTGATTCACAGACTTTAACAGCATTGTACCACAAGATTTACGGCTTCCTGAAACTTTTCTACCATATCAAGCAATCATACAGACAGGGTAGATGTGAACCTCCTTTGATGACAGCTGTACATTTGGTGAAGACTGAGTGTAGCAGCATGATTTAAACATAAGGAACTGCCTATAGAGTCTGCAAATAAGAATGTGCAAGTAATTGTCCTATACGTCAAAATGATGAAGGATGCAACCTTCAAAAATAGAGAAAACAGAGTGCCCAGCATATCAAGCTTCTTGAACAGTTTTACTTCCACATGTCCGGCCAAACTGGACATTCAAGACTGGGCCTCCAGTAGTCACCTTTCTTTGTAAATAGAAATAGAAATGGTCTTGTGGAACATCCCTTTCCTCTTTCAAAACAGGGTACTACAGATCGTTTTTCATTCCCAGCAGTTGCCTTATAATGCCAAAGCATACAGGGCCTTTGGTAATGTTTTTAAATCATTAACAGATAAGTGTACCTTTTTATTTTTTTTCTGTTTGACCCAAATAGGTCCTTATGGCATCATGACCTTGTTTGAAGCTGTCTGTTTTAACCAAGAAACTTACTAATTAGTGATATGCCTCAACTAAGTAACTTATCAGTTAATGACAGACAATGTGAAATGGCAGGACATGAAAAATCCTTTAGTGTACCTCTAAATGGAAGAAATTCAGTAAACTCTTTGATGTAAACATGTAGCTACAACCTCTATTAATTATCTGCAATGCTTCTCAAAGAGACAAATTCTGTCCCCAAACAGGTCTGGTGCTGAAGAAAATGTCTGCAACAGTCATTGCTGAAGAATGCTCTTGCTTTAGCAGGGGGTCTCTCTTCCTACTGCTACCTTGCTTACAGTCTTCCTCCCTCCACGAATGTTGCTGTTTCTGGAAATGTCTATGCTTCTTGTACTACTGTTGCTCAGATTATCTTGTATAAAAGGGTCAAGCTTTGGAAGGATACTAGCACTAGACCAGGAGACTGGGGGCTGAAATATCAGAGATTACACTTTTGAAAATCTCCTAGGAAGCAGTGCAAAACCAGCACCCCCTCTCCTCTGTGGTGGCCCTTCTGAGCTTTGCTACAGCTGCCTTTCTAAGGGAAGTATGCCTCCAAATGCTGAATTCCCCTTAGCTTATTTTGTGACTTGCATGCAGCAGCATGGACTGGATAGATTAGAGCTCCATGGGGTATATACATAGTGCGTTTGCTAGGCGTCACCTATGTGATGAGTCAGAGCCACTTCCCTCCACACACGATGGGCAAGCTGCCAATGGTTGATAACTCCCATTCACTACTACCAGCTCCTACAAGTGCTTGAAACTCTACTCAAACTTGGATCACCTGTAACATGTCAGGGCTTTATCCCTCTGTGCAACAGAACTTGCTTCTTACACACTCCCTCATAAATGCCCCATAAGGACTACTGTCACCAGCTTGGGGTCTCATATGTCCCATGCTCCTATGGTAATTAGCTGCATGTTAGCTTCTGCTTACATGCAAGCAAATTGGAAAATGGGACCACCAAATTTATCCCTGAAGATAGGCAAACTAATGTAAACCATTCTTTCTCACTCTCCTGTACCCGGTTCTTCCAGCACCCAGGCTGCTAAATAATCTCAAGCTCTCTGGGTCATAATCAAGGCTTTAACTATCTATGTTACCGAGTCAGAGATGCAGACATGTAAACATACCTATCTTGATAACTCACAATATGAACAGCACTCAATATCTTTCAAGTTAAGTTGCAAGTGCAAGAATTAAGTGTCAGGTTTCCCAGAATTATCTAAGGTTTCAGCTGATAACATGAACAATTTGTAAGGCACTTGTTTTTGGTCGTATTAAAGTAAATATGGACATATTGAATTGTTTCATGAGAAACAAATTAGAAACATTTCTAGTGTAGTGCATTCCACATGACTACTGAAAGAGCATTTTTCTGTCTCCCAATTTAATTTCTCCAAGTCATTTGTGTTTCTAATGCCATGATGGGAATGGACCCAACTCCTAAGTCACAGTATGATTAAAGTTCACAAAATTAGTATTGTTTCAAATTTTGATGTTAGCCAAAAGTACTCTTTGCTGCACCTGCAATGTGTCCAGAAATGAGTCCTGTAATTCATCTAGAGTAACATGTATGAGTAGCACATCTAAATACATCTGTAATTCTTTTTTATGAGACTCATTACTCCTACTACTATTGGAACTGTCTGGGTACCCTTCTTCCACATTGTTCGCATTCCTGCCTGCAAATACTGGAATTTTATGACTTTGTCTCTCTCTGTATGTAAGACACTGTAATCAGTATAGTGATTTCAATGATCAACGTTACTTTTATCTTCCTTGCATGAACTACTATATCTTGTTTTCTTGCATCTGTTTTCTGAACTGTTGGTAATGGGTGATCCCATGTGATATAAACTTCATCACTCTACAGTGCTTTGCGGCTCATTTTTCCAATGCTTCTCAGCTACTTCAATATTGTTTTAACCAATAAACATCTTTATTGAATTATCACTTACGACATAGGCAATCATACATTTATATAAATGAAAACAAACAATAGTGACATATTTTCATTTGCAAAATTATACATCACGTATAATCTTTTATATAGGACATCTACACAGAACATTACATAGCTCATTCAATTCTTGTTTTTTTCTTAATCCTCCTTCCTCCTCCAAAACATTATTCTGCATGCATTGTTCCCACCATCCCAGTTTTTTCTATGTAATTTGTTGCTACCGAATTCTATAGATCCCGCTTCCAGTTCTTTTATCTTTGTTACTATGTTCACTACATCTAGTACAGTTGGTTTAGACTTTGATTTCCATTTTCCAGTAACTGCTTTGTTGTCAGACACCAGAATCAAACTCAGCAAGGCCTTATTATGTCTAGGCAATTCTGATTCTGTATCAAAGCTCAAAAAATAATTTCTTTAGTTATATCAATTTACTGTCTTAGTATTTCTGACAGAGTATTCTGCAGAAAAATTTTAAAGTCTGCCAACTCATTATACTCCCAAAAAATATGTTCCCAATTACTTCTTTCTTCTCCATCATACCTCCAACATTTGCAATCTAACCTAGGAAAAATTAATTGGAGTCTGCTTGGGGTATAAAACTACCAAGCAAAAATCCTAAATCTTGCAGACATTGTTTCATATTTGGGAGCCATACATATATCCTCCCATTGCTTTCTTTGTGAATTGCTTATCTAGTTTCGCTTCCCAGACCTTTCTAACCTCCTCTGATTGATTCCTATAGTTATCATGCAATATTTTACATGCCCTATTAATTATCCATTTTTAACAGCAGTTTCTGTTCTAGATTCTACTAAAAACTTTACCAGTGCTGGTCTTTCGCTTACGACCCCCTATTCCTTTCTCTTTGCCTATAATCCAATATCAATCCCTGATAGGGAAGGCAGTCTTTAGCTTACAGTTCATATCAATTATTGGCTTCTTCCCATTCTACTATTTCCCTCTCTAATTATTTGCTCCCAATACCTTGGTTTCTTTGCCAGTTTTCTCCAGTACATTTCAACCCCTTCTTGTTTATTTTCTGTACCCTTAATTGTTGTCATTCCTATCGGAAGAATTTCCATTGCCATGTTGGCTTAGCTCTTAGATTACTTTCTGCTGCTTTATTAATATAATATTCTGTATGGTTATTGTTGCTCTCCTAAGGGATCTGCATCCAAAATCCTAGTCTCTCCTTGTTTCTTCAGCCCCCCCTCCCATTTCATCATCTTCCCTTTCCAGTTTGACTTACAATTTTCTGCTTGTGCTATGTATAGGAGCCTTAACCATGTAGCTTTGAAATACCCTTTCAAATCAAGTAATTCCAAACCACTTTTTTTCTACTAAAGGAATCAACTTATCCTACTTGACACTGTCTTCCCCTCCCAGAAAAAAAATCCTTCAAGTCTTTACTAATTGCTATCCACAACTTCTAATCTGGTTGCTAAAAATATGCCTAACCTGTGCATAAAAGTAAAGGGACAAAAACATTTTTACTGCTTGTATCTGGCTATACATATCCAGAAAACAGAGCTTCCAGTTTCTCAGTTTTTGAATTATCTTTTTTATTAGTCTCTTCCCACATATCCTTAGCTACCATAACAGAATCCTTTATAAACCATAAGTATTTCATTATATCATGTCCCCATAAATGTGGATATTGCTGAAGCAATTTGTGTATGGGTACATAGTTTACAGCTATTGCCATTGTTTTATCTTCATTAATTGTGTCTCCTGAAAAGACTTGAAACTGTTCCAGAATGTTCCAAACAATGAAATGTCCTTGTTTGTTTTTATCAAGTATAAAATAATATCATCTACAAATAAAGCCAACTTTTCCTGATTACCATATCAATTATATCCTTGAATTTCCGATTCGCTTATTTTCTTTACCAATGGTTCTAGATATAACACAAAATAACAAATGGGAAAAAGGACACCCCTGACAGGATTCTCTGCTCAAACAGAACTTATCAGAGAGGAACCACCTAGTTTAATTTTTGCCTCATAATTTAACCTTACTATTGCATCAGCGAATGCAAACACTTCTATTGTCTACTCATAAAATCCCAGCTTACTCTGTTGAATGCTTTCTCTACATCAAGACCCAACAATAGTGGTATTTTGTTACTTACTGCTTCCCTCTGGATCATCCTTGTTTTATTAATGTTGTCAAATGTTTGCTTCCCTGCCACCAAACAACACTGATCCATATCTATCAGTTTTGGCATCACCTTTGCCATTCTTTTAGTCATTATAGATATAAACACTTTATAATCATGGTTTAGAATTAAAATGAGACTATATAAAGCTGAATATGATGGGTCTTTACCATCTTTAGGTATTAATGCCACCACAGCTTTCTTCAAAGGTGTTGGTGCTTCTTCTCCTTTTAAAATACTGTTAAACAAAACCTTCCAAATCTTTATCACTTTCTTCCCTTCTAGCTTTCAAATTTCCACAAGAATACCAGCTATTCCTGGACCCTAACAGTAGATCGGTTATATATCACCATTTTTATCTCATCTCCTCCTAGCTTCACTGTTAATAATTATTGAGTCTCATCTATCTCTAAACTTGGCATATTTAATTCTTCCACAAACATTCCCATTTGTACTTTTTAGTGACTTCCACATTTCTCTGCTTTATATAGATTTTCATAATTTTTTAAATAACACTACAAGATCAATGGTTATTTTCTTTATTATAGGCTCCCTAAGCTTGGCAATGACCCTTTCTACTTTCTGTTGTCTGAAGCTTTTGTACCAAAAGCTTTTGCACTTTATAATTATCATCAAAACACAGTTGCTTAACAGCAGTCATTCTAAACTCATTGCATATTATCCAGGTCGTCCTTTCTTTTCTCTTTAGCACCATGCAGTTGCTCCTCTTCTTGTTTTGTGAGATTCCCCCTAGTCTACAATAGTTTATCCTTTGTCAATTCCTCTAAATAATTCTTGTTGCTTCTCAACCATATCTTTTTATTTTACCTTAAGGGTTTTATGCCATAAACAATCCCAATGTCTGGCCAGTATATAAAAGACTTTTACCACTGCTAGGTATGTGGGATGTTGCATGTAGGCCCAAGGCTGCCGTCGGCCATAAAAGTGATGTCTGCACATTCCATACTCAGAAATGAATGCTTCAGGAAGAACATCAGCCTAAGGTGCCAAGAAAAAAAACACACATCCAAAGAAAGAACAAAAAACCTTTACTAACTAATCTGTAGTCTTCTCTGAAGTCAAAATTAGAAACATGCTGTAATAACATTCCTAAATTTGCCACAAATTGTCGCCATTCTGCTCATCACTGTATTGCCCTAAAATAACTACAATAGCTTGAATTCCTCCACTATCTACTCCTCCCCCAGCTTACAACCACTCATAAACTGATATATAAGCCCCATGACTGTCCTGCACTCAGCTCCCTATTCTCGCCCTACATTCCAGCTCAGCCTCTACGCTCTGTATCTTTTCCAAATATATAAAACCAAACTTCCTGCAGGGCAACGTTTATACTCCTGGTCAATTTCCAAATTATGGAATAACCTTCCTGCATCCATCTGCTTACAATCAAGCCCTTCTAACTTCAAAAGTGCATTGCATAATAATTTCCTCTCCAAATGGATATGTATTTGTTCTATTCCCACCTCAGCCATTACTTAAACTTAACTTACTAATTAAACCCTATATCCTTCTAAATCTAGCTTTTCCTAATAATTCATTTTGTCTTTATACTCCTAACAGACTCTTACCTAACTCTCCCTTTAGATCTTTAATTACCTTCTCCTCCCCTCCTCTCACTCCCCTTCTGCACATTCCACTTTCCTTCTATTTGCTAATCTTCCTTCTCTCCTATCGTCTATTATCCTTTAACCTTTACTCTTCCCCTCATACCCCTTTTTCTGTGTCTCCTTTATATCTCTCCTTAACCCTATGACATTATAAACCTAATCACCTCTCACAAAAACAAAAAAAAAAATCTTGCTTTTTTCCCACTTTAGCGCGATTTAGAGCGGAGTTGCCACTAGAGCAGCATCGGGCAGCGCCGGTTAAACAAGGTTAAACTCTTTCTGGCTCCAGAAAGTCTGTTCTTCAATTTTTCCCTTAGAACTGCTCTGTTAGGAACCTAAACAGTTTACACCTACACTAAAAAGTGCAGCACTTGTTCCAAATAGCTTTTTCTTCTCAAAAAGCTCAGCACTTGTCTTATAAGCATATCCCTTGTCTTATAAGCATTCTCTTTGCAGGTCAAGCACTCCTATATTATACAAATCTCTCACTAGCAAAACCCCCAGGAGTGCCCACTTCCCTGCTAAGCCCACTACTTTTCTGTCTCATACCAACTCATAATTCTTTCTAGCATGTCAAAGGGTCAGATGCTGGCGTCCTCTCCTGCCCAGTTGGTGAATCTGGGAATTCTGAGACAATGTTACAATTGTCTCATGTACACGGACAACCCTCTCCTCCTCCCACGTAACACTAACACTTGTGAGAGATGCAGCTATTTAGCCAGACTGGAGGCTGAGCTCTCTCAACTCAGGACTGGCAAGACCAGGCAGGAGGAGAAGGCAACTACACACACCACAATACCAGTCTCACATAACTCAACCACACCACTGAATCAAACACATAAACACACTAAGACATACTCGGAGGCTCTGAGTAAAAATTACCTAAACAGCAGAGGCCTCCAAAGCAGACACCCAAGCAACTGCATACTCAATACACCACACAAACAACACATAAACAACAAAATCAGTGTGCAAAGCAGTCACTGCCCTTAAAGCCAAATACAACACCAAACATACTTGTCATAGGTGACTCCATAGTCAGACACACTGACGTCCCGCTCACCAGACTGAGTAAGGAGAAGGTCACAGTTAGCTGCCTGTCGGGCGCTAGAATCTGCCACATAACACAAGCACTCAGGTCTCTCAACAGCAGGTACAAGTACGACTCAGTCATTGTCCACGCTGGTGTCAACGACCTGAGACGTACCTCCTTGGACTACATGAAAAGAGACATTGAGGAGCTCTCTGATTATGTAGCCCAGGCAGGTATGACCCTGACCTTGAGCAGTATCCTACCTTCACCTAGAATGATGCCACAATACAGTGATAAGATGATCAGCTTTAATAATTGGCTTAAATTCTGGTGTCATTCAAAGGGGATCCAATGTCTGTCTGCCTGGGATGACATGCTGGACAAGCCACGCTGCTTCAAGGGATGGCTTGCACCTGTCACCCTAGGCTTCCGGATATTGGCAAAGGCTCTTGCCACCCCATAGTGCCTTTTTAGGCAAGGCTCAAATTCTAAACCTACCACCCTAGAACACAAAAAGTAAAAACTAAGGGTAATGCTGCTCAATGCCAGAAGTCTCAATCTCAAGATGCACGACTCGAGGCCCTTCTCAGTATGGAGAACATCGATGTCTGTGCTGTGACAGAAACCTGGTTCAAGGCTCCTGAGAGCACCCCAGCACTAGCAGGTTTCACCTCATATCATGCGTTCGGCCCCAAAATCCGGACAACACCAAGAAAGGAGGGGGGGTGTCCATATTCATAAAGGACACCCACACCTCAAGGTTGGTGGCAACGCACGATGCATCGGAGACCATCCAGGTGCAATTAACCATAGGCAAGACTGCTCTGCAATTTGTAGCATGTTACAGGCCACCCTCTCAAACTCAGGAACCTCACATGGCCTTCCTGAAAACAATGGATGGGATAAATGTATCTCCAAACACCATCATACTATGTGACTTCAACTACCCTAATATAGACTGGGAACACTACTCAAGCCCAAACACTCTAGCCCAAAGGTTCCTGGAGTTCATAAACTCAAATGCCATGGAACAACTAGTCACCATCCCTACAAGAGGAGAAAACATACTTGATCTCATCATCACGAACATGGGATCAAAATGTTCAACACCAGAAGTATACCCCTCACTGGTGAGATCAGATCATAAACTAATCTCGCTGGAGGTCCTCATCCCGCCCCCACCTGAAATAAAAAAGACCACAGTGAAAAAATTCTCAAAAGCCGACTTCACACTTCTAAAAATTAATGTGGTCTCCTTTAAGGCCCCTGAGCCAGTGGTAAACATTACTCAAACCGCTGAATCACTTACAAATGCCTTCTACCAGCACCTACAGGACTGCATGGATCAGGCAATCCCAAACAAAACTAAGACTCTTTGTACCAAAGGCAAGCGTCCAGTCTGGTGGACCCCAGCCATAAACAAGCTCTACAACAAAAGGAGGAAGCTACTACAAGATAGAGCAAAATCCTTGAAAGGTAAGACACCTTTGATCATTATAAGTAAAAAAACTAAGAGCTCTCATAAAATCATCCAAGGCAAATTTTGAGAGAAAAATCGCCAAGGACTCAAAAGACAATCATAAGGCCTTCTTTAGCTATGTTAGAAACCTAGGAGGAAACTCCTAGATATGCTCAGAATTAGTTCAAAATGATGTGAAGATTACTGAACCTACACACATTGCCAACATACTGGCTGACAGGTTCAGTGCAAACTTCTCCCCTCCCCAAAAGGAGAGATATCTATACCAGAGGATTGTAGCCCCCCAAACATCTCCAACACCCAGGTGAGAACTGCTCTCTCCAAAGCAAAAAACACAGCATCCATGGGACTGGATGGTGTCCCCGGCTGTGTGCTCCACTAACTCAATGAGGAATTAAACCCGCAGTTAGGACAGCTGTTTAATCTTAGCCTCACCTCAGGATACGTACCCAAGGAGTGGCGCACGGTGACTGTGGTCCCATTTCACAAGGGCGGTGCCTCCACCGACCCTGGAAATTACCGTCCCATTAGCTTGACAAGCCTTATCTGCAAAGCCATGGAGAGGATCATAATGGAACTCATAAATAAAGACATAGGGAACTTGCAGACTTTGGATCCAACCCAGTTTGGCTTTGTCAAAGGCAGATCATGCCTTTTAAACTTGGTTGACTTTTTCGAGACAGTCACCAAGGCCATTGATGAGGGAAAGGCAGTCCATACAGCCTACCTTGACCTGGAAAAGGCCTTCGACACAATACCCCACTCAGGTATCATCGAAAAACTCATCAGCTTGAATGTAAACCCATACATCACAAGATGGGTTGCAAACTGGCTAAGTGACAGAACCCACAGGGTCAGAGTTGCTGGAGCCATGTCAGACTCAAAGCCTGTCACAAGTGGTGTCCCACAGGGATCAGTCCTGGGTCCACTCTTGTTCGGCATCTACTTTTCTGAAGTACAAGCAAACACAGTAGGGTTATGGCTGACAAAGTTTGCAGATGACTGCAAACTGAGCGCCATAGTCGAAAACACATCCGACACAGATATCCTTCAGAAGGGCCTCACAGAAACGGATAACTGGTGCCAGAGCCATGGCCTAAAGTTAAATGCCAAGAAATGCATAGTCATACCCTTTGGGAAAAACAAGGTTACCCCTAGCTACCATATAGGTGGCAATCCACTGAGCACAGAAGAAGTCATCAGGGATCTGGGGACCCAGGTTGACAGTAGCCTTTCGTTTGACACTCATGTTGCTAAAGTAGTTAGGAAAACCTTCTACATTGCCCACCTGATCATGAAGGGATTCACATCTAGATCAAGGGAGGTCATCGTCCCGCTGTACTCATCACTCATTAGACCTATGATTGAGTACAATGCCCCATTCGGAATGTATCTGACCCGACACCTGCAGCAGCTGGAAAGGCCCCAAAAGTTCCTCACCAAAAGGATAAAGGGTCTCAAAAATATGTCTTATGCTGCCCGGCTGAAAGAACTCCAGCTCTATTCAGTCTCATACCGCTTGCTCAGAGGAGACCTGTGCCTGACATATAAGGCCATGTCAAACCCTGATTTGATGAATATGCGTCACCTCAAAAAATCTAGATCCCTCAGAACCACAAGGACGGGAGACTTAAACCTTGACACGGTTATTAATAGAACGTGCTGGAGGGACAGATTCATCACCCAGAGACTCCCTATGCTGTGGAACAAAATCCCGGTTCATGTGAGGCAGAGCACCTCGCTGGCCTTGTTCAAGAGGAATCTTGACCAATGGATGGGGGATCGCAGATATCCCCCAGGGATTACTTCAGTGTCACTGCTTGACAGAGGCACAGCAAAATAATAGGCATAGTTTTATTCAAACTAAAGGGGTGGCGAAAGCCAAATAACTATGGGCTAGGCTTATAAATGCCCTTGGGCAGATAGCCTAGTACGAACCTATGAACCTATATCAACTTACCCTCGCATTCATCTAATGTTTGATCTAATTTACTGCCTCAAAGTACATACTTTTTTCTTACTTCTGCTTACGACTCATCTCTGAATCCATTGAAATATGCTCTATACTATTTTCATGCCTTTGTATTACCATATTTAACTTTGCTGCGTATACATGGTTTTACTTAGCCCTTCTCTTTCTGTGTAATTTTTATAAACTTTTGTAACTCAATGTATTATTTTACTTTTTCGCATTGGAGCTTTTCTCCCCGAGCCTCCACTGAAAATGGGCTTGCTTAGCTCAGTGGACTTTCCCAGTAAACAAATGTCAATAAATAAATAAATAAACCAGAGAGATGGAATACTGTAACATGGAATAGAAGGACATCTATGCTTATGAGAACTATTCTTTGTCCTTCGATTCTTATGTTGCATTATTCATTATATGAAGAAAAGTACCACAGCTCATCAAGGAAAAAGGGAGGAGGAAGGAGCTGAGGTGGTCTCTACAAAGCCATGGAGAATGGTTCTAGCAACCTCCATTGAACCTGGAAATGCCATTCAACTTGTAATGTTTAGTGAAGGTATGCACAGAAGTCCAAGTGGCTGCTTCTAAAATGGAGGAGTTATCCAAACCTTTGAAGAAAGCACCAGAGAAAGCTACAGCCATAGTAGAATGAGCTTTAACAGGAGAAGAAAGACTCTTCCCATAAAAAACATACAAAAGGAAATTGCTTTAGAAATCCAAATATAAACAGTCTGCTTGGAAACAGGCTTTCCCAGAGCCCTAGGATGAAAAGAGACAAAAAGCTGATCAGATTTCCTGATAGTTTTAGTTTTATCCAAATACAATCTGAGTTGTCTGTGCATACCCAAGGTGTGTAGGATCCTCTCAATGGAGGACTGTGCAGAGGGAAAAAAGATGGGCAAGTTAATGGACTGATTAAGCTACAACTCATTCACAATCTTGGGCATAAAGGAATGGTTGGTATGTAAGAAAACCCTGTCCATATGGAAAACTAGGAAGGAGGAAACGCCATCAAGGCTTGTAGTTCAGACACCCTTCTGGCTGAAGTAATGGCAAGTAGAAGCACAGTTTTCCAAGTACACTATTACAGGGTAGCTGTTGCTGCAGGCTCAAAAGGAGCCACAGTGAGCTTTTCCAAAACAAAATTAAGATCCCAGGGAGGTAGAACAGGTTTCCTGGGAGGTCTAATGTGAAGGACATCTTTCTGGAAAAGTTTAGCCTCCAATATGGATACCAAAAGGGAAGACAAAGACAAACATGCAGAAATAGCTGAAAAATGAACTTTCACAGACAAATAAGCCAAACCCAGCCTTCAAAACTTCAAACAAGTGAAGTTGTCAATTCCCATGTCAAAAAAAGCTAGCCTGCACAGAAGGTACAATTTCACCCCCCCCCCCCTTTTGCTCACATACTACAGTTTTATAGGTCCTGAACGAAGAAGAGGATGAAATGCCTGAAGATCCAGCAGAAGAGCCATCATCTGTTTTATATTTATGTGTTCCTTTGTGAAGGCAACCACAGGCCTTGTATCATCATGGATGCAAAGGCTACCCGCAATCCATGTCTGAGGCATCTGTGAACAAGTCTTGAGTTGGTAGAGGAGGATGTAGAGGCATGCTTGGATTCTGGGTAATCTGCTGAATCCACCAAAGAAGCTCCCTCTTTAGGCAAGGAAGTAGAAGGTCAACAAACTCCAGTGGGTGAGCATGCTGCATCCAAACTGATTTCAGATGCCACTGAAACTTTCTCATATGGAGTTTGGCAAGGGGTAGTATGGGAATAGTAGAAGCCATGAAGCCTAGAAGCTTGAGAAACTCCCTGGCTGTCAAAGACTGCAAAGGGAGAAGGTCTTAGAAATAACTGACTAGAGACAGAATTTTTTGTGGAGTAAGAGATGCCAACATGAGATCTGTCTGAATCCTGCACCCCAGGAAGACTTAGTCCTGTGAAGGGATATGCATGGATTTTTTTAAAAATTGACCATGAATCCCAACCTTTGCAGAAGAGTAGTAGTGAACAGGAGATTGTGATGCAAGGTCTCTGGCAGGGGTACCTGTCGCAGCAGGTCGTCCAGATTGTGGAAGACCTGTATGCCCTTGAGCCTGCAGAAAGCAATCACAGGAGCTAAACATTTTGTAAATACCCTCAGTGCCATAGAGAGACCAAAGGGTAGAGCACAGAACTGAAAATGTGAGGAAGCAACAGAAAAACGTAAACATTTTCTGTAAAGGGGATGAATGGGAGCATGTAGGTAGACATCCTTGATATCCAGGGAGGCCAAACAGACCTGTGGAAAAATGAGAGGAAACAGAATTTGGAGTGAAAGCATACAAAAGGTTGGGACCTTTAGGAAGGTGTTGAGGTGAGAGAGGTCCAGAATGGGTCTCCACGGGCCATCTTTCCTGGGAACCAGGAACATTCTTAAGTAGAAGAACCCTCTTCTTCTTTGTGACAGTGGAATGTTTTGGATAGTTCCCTGGATATCAACTCTTGGAGCACCTCTGGGAAGAAAAGAAGTTGTTCTCAAGGTGGTTGAAGAGTTCCCATGAAAGGAGAGTAAGCTTTCCAGGCCATGAAATATCCTTTATGGATAATAGACAGAACGCATGAATCATGAGTGATGTGTTCCCAGACTGGAAGGGAGGCAGTAAGGCACTGAGAAAGGGGAATGAGATGAAAGGGAGCCAGAAAGTCACAGACTACCTGGCTTGTCTGGAAAAGACTGTTTTTGAGGAGAAGGCTGAGGGGGTCTGGAAGGAGCAGGTCTCCTGACACCCCTTTTACACCTGGAAAGGTGAGTTTGAGATTATTTTCTGACAAAAGCAGTCTTAACTGTGTAGTTCCTTTGGAATTTGGGAACTGAAGACACAAAGATACGTTTTAAATACTGCAACTCTTTACCTTTTTTCTGCAGGGACTTGAACAAGGTAGCAGCTGCAGTACCAAACAAGACATTATTATCTAATGGTGCATCTGTTAGCTTGGCCTTGAAGTCTTCAGGAAGAGGTTGGAGCCTTAACCAGTAGTATCTTCTTCATACAGAACCAGAGGCAGCAGCCCTGGCAGATGTCTCAGCAGCATCATAACTTAATCTAATGGAATGATGTACCAAGAAGCCTCCAAAACAGAAGAAAGCTGAAACTTAGCATCTGAATCCAGAAGATCACAGAGAAGCTGAGAGGCCTGAGAAAGAAGGGCCAACGCATATTAATTCATATGGGTTTTGTAGTTAATTGCCCTAAAGGCAAGAGTAGCTGAAGTGTACACTTTAACCCCCAGCCGTTCCATGGTTTTACTCTCCTTGTCTGAAGGGAGAAGAGAAGTGGAAGGCAAGGATGGCTTATCAGCAGCTATAGAAACAACCACTGGGTCTGCAGCAGGGCATTTACAGAGGAATTTGCAGTTGTCTGGAACTTCATAGAACCTATCTGGCCTTTTAGGGGTAGGAGGCAGAGTCTCCAGACTCTTAGAAACAGAAGTGAAAGCATCCAGAAGGGCTGGTAGAACTGGTGGCACAGCACAGGGACAGGGTGAATCCACTTGCAGTAAATCATAGTATCTCCTCTGCACATCAGTAACCTGTGAGCAGTCCCACTTGAAAAATTCCTTCATACAAGGAATAGTATCCCCACAGGGCTCAGTCCTGGGCCCACTCTTGTTTGGCATCTACTTTTCCGAAGTACAAGCAAACACAGGAGGGTTATGGCTGACAAAGTTTGCAGATGACTGCAAACTGGGCGCCATAGTAGAAAACACATCTGACACAGATATCCTTCAGAAGGGTCTCACAGAAACGGATAACTGGTGCCAGAGCCATGGCCTAAAGTTAAATGCCAAAAAATGCATAGTCATACCCTTCGGGAAAAACAAGGTTACCCCTAGCTACCAAACAGGTGGCAATCCACTGAGTACAGAAGAAGTTATCAGGGACCTGGGGACCCAGGTTGATAGTAGTCTGTCATTCGACACCCATGTAGCTAAAGTAGTTAGGAAGACCTTCTACATTGCCCACCTTATCATGAAGGGATTCTCATCTAGATCAAGGGAGGTCATAGTCTCCCTATACTCATCACTCATCAGACCAATGATTGAGTACAATGCCCCATTCGGAATGTATCTGACCCGACACTTGCAGCAGCTGGAGAGGCCACAAAGTTCCTCACCAAAAGGATAAAGGGTCTCAAACATCTGTCCTATGCTGCCCGACTGAAAGAACTCCAGCTCTATTCAGTCGCTTACCGCTTGCTCAGAGGTGACCTTTGCCTAACAAACAAGGCCATGTCAAACCCAGATTTGATGAATATGCTTCACCTCAAAAAATCTAGATCCGTCAGAGCCACAAGGGCGGGAGACTTAAACCTCGACACGGCTATTAATAGGACGTGCTGGAGGGATAGATTCATCACCCAAAGACTCCCTATGCTGTGGAATAAAATCCCGGTATATGTGAGGCAGAGCACCTCGCTGGCCTTGTTCAAGAGAAATCTTGACCAATGGATGGGAGATCGCAGATATACCCCAGGGATTACCTCAGTGTCACTGCTCAACAGAGGCACAGCAAAATAATGGGTATAGTTCCCCATACTAAAGGGGTGGCGTAAGCCACAAAACTATGGGCTAGGCTTGTAAATGCCCTCGGGCAGATAGCCTAGTATGAACCTATGAACCTATGAACCTATGAAAGGTGGTGTCTTCACCAGGAGACTCAGTTCCATTGGACTCCTCCTCAGGTGATGCATACTCCAGGGGGAATACATTTGGGCAGAGTATGCCAAAAACTCACCCTCTGAGGAATCCTCATCCTCAGATAAAAGTTGCTTCCTAAACCTTTTCTGAGGGGAAGAAGTAGAAGGCAGGCTAGGAAGGGAAATGCCAGTGGGATACTTTAAAGCCCATAAAGGCATTAAATAATTCCTGTGTGAAGGCCTGCCAGTCAGGCAGAGATTCCTGAGAAGCTGGAAGCTCTTTTATTTTTGTTGTTGTTTAAGGGGCGGCACAGCCTTATGGAAGGTGGAAGGACCCGATGTAAGCCTGCATTCTATAACAATCATCAGCACTTCCTTCCGAACCAAGATCTGAGGAATACCTCAAGGGCCTTCTGATATTATAAGCCTAGGTTCCCCCTGCTTGTCTAAAATGGAAGTCTGCAACACCTCCATTGATGTGCCAGTGGCAAACTCCCAGATGGCTGCCACTCTGGTTCCCACTGAGGAATCTAATCCAAATTCAAAACGAGCCTTTGGGCCTTCATTGGCTTCAAGAGGGATGTCCAGAATAGGAGGTATAGATGAGGCTTCAGGCCTGAGGTTCTTGGCCTTCTCAGTCAGACTCAGTAGAAGGGCCTGATGTACCCCCCATAATATCACACGCTAATCTTTTAAGTCTTTGATTCTCTAGAAAAATATTTAGAGTGAAGGCAACTATGCAGAGTTTTGGGAACAAATGCCTGACATATACAGCAAGACTTATGGTCGTGATTAGGACCTAAACAAAACAGATACTGGTCATGGGAATCTTTATGTGAAATTTGTCTTCCACAAAGGCACTTGCCTTTCTTGGATGACATGTAACCTCATACAGAAAAGCAGTAGTAAAAGTACATAGAAAAGAATCCTAATGGAGCACTTATCTGAACACTCTTGTACAGCAATCATAAACTCGGAAGAGCAGACCAATGGTTGAAGATGGCGTTTGGACTGGTGGCAGAGAAGTTCTGAGAATGGTATGTGCGGATGTCACTTTTATGGCCTGTGCCTGCCTTAGGTCTATGTGCAAAATCCCACATACATAGCAGTGGGGAAAGGCTTTTGTATACTGGCCGGATGTCTGGATCATTTATGGCAGGGAATCCCTCATGTAATGAATACTGCAACATAGAAATAGAAGGACATGAAAAAATGTTTTACTTAAGGTACCTCTTTCCTTCCTCTTCCCCTCTCCTTAATGCTCTTCCAAATTAATAACATGAAGTAGGGCATATGCTTTGGAGTCCCTACAAGTTTAATAAAGTAAAAAAAGTCCAGTATTTCCAGTTTTTTTTCTTCTTCCATATTTCACAAATGTGATTGATACTTTGTAATCCCACATTTATTCATTAATTTCCGAGTTGCTGGTTTTCTTCCCATTGATCTTCATCTCCCAACTCCAGTCTCTGCTTCATTTCCAACATACTTGTGTTTTTTCTAGTCAACTCCTGTGCTTTCCTCTCTCTCAAGCATTTTCCTTTTAAATATTGATAAATGTTTCACAAGCATTGTATTTCTATGAGCTTTATTATCCGAAGAACAAGAATCAGAGCCCCCTTCTGTTTGATAGCTCACTTTTTGTTTGACAAACTTTTGTATTTCCTCCTTAGCATGTTCTGTATCAAAAAATAACTTTGACCTCCAGAAAAAAATATTTTGAAGATAGCTGGATAAATCAGCTTGAATCTCACACCTTCCTCTTGACATTCCCTGATTGCTGGAATAATCTTACACCTCTTCTGCCTGCGGTACAGTGAGTAATCATTTTCTACAAACACTATACTATCTCCAACTTTTAGTACTTTGTCCTTTTGCCACAGGTTTGTCAGAATCAATTCTTACTGACAGTGGGATTTCATCTTTACTACTAGAGATCTTGGCTACTTTCTCATGGCCAGGTTAGGAGCATACACTCAATGTGTTCTTTCAATTAACAGCTCCTGTTGTGGAATACCAGTTACGTTGCTTATTTATGCTTTCATAAAATCAATACAGTCTGTTCTTTCTAGTTTCTCTCTGGTACAACAGAAAATCTCAGGTTTCCCTACATACTTTGTCCTCTTTAATTTTACCATTTTTGAAACATCTCTTCTTGAGCAGTCTCATATTCAGCCAGCCTTTTCTTCATTTTGACCTCTGATTTTTGTAGTTTTATCATCTCATCTGCATATCTGTTTAAAGCTTCTTCCATTTTTTTTCTAGTCTTTTGTTTTTTGGCATGTTCAGATGCTGCCTGATTTTTTTTGTCTACTTCTAGTTTGATTGCCATTCCCATTTGAAACTGATATGCTAAACTAAGCAAGAAAGTCAATTTAGACGTGGTCTCATCAGGTTTTAAACCTTTCACTGTGTTTGGATCTGGAGAGGTCAGCAGATATGTATGCAGTCCCATGACTGCAGAACTATACATGTAATCCGTTTGTAAGAGGCCCATACCTCCTTCAGAACGAGGGATATATATTCTTGGTATATACTCTCTCTCTGCTTTTTCCCAGTTAGGGGTCGCCACAGCAGAACTCTGGTCCGCTAATGATTGGCAGTAGATTTTTACGTGCCGAGTTGCCAGCTCTGACACACAACCTTCAACGAAGGTGCGCCCATTCACGCATGTCTCCACACAGAAGACGCTTTAGTTGAGAATCGAACAGGACAACGTCTTACTGTGAGGCGACAATGCTACCGCAGCACCACCACCGCAGTTATTCTGATATTTATATATCATTTGAGAAGTGTGAAGCATTTGTCTTGTTTTCCTGTCCAATTGACCCAACAACTTTTGGGCCAATCAATCCAAAACTGTTAAGTAAGGTTTACAGCTTGGACTTTATTCTTAGATGTCAGGGCTGAAAGTTTGAAACATTAGGTGGAGGAACTATTTTACATCAAAAATATAAGAACATAATAATATGGTAATAAAAAAATAAATAAATAAGTAAAACACAACAATTTTACATACAGTCCATTCTCCAAGTACAGTAATGCCCTCCAGGGTGTATGTTACTGTGTAAATAATGCCCTTCCATGGGTGTAGAGGCCCACCGCTATGGTATTGGACCTCAGGACACTACTGGGTATACATTATTTACACAGCAGCACACATTCTGTAGGACATTATTACTTGCTTAGTTTAGCTGCACAGTAATACATCCTATTTACTTCTGTTATATCACATGAATTTTTGTTAAAAGCCTTGATTACTGTGTTCATTTGTTTTATCAGACTTCTAACATTTTGGGTCTTATCTACTTACTGTAATCTATTTCCTTCATCAATCTTAATGTGTCTATCCATCTCTGTTAAATTAAGCAACTTTTCCCTTACTTAATTTTCTTCTAAATTGAGGGCACATTCTTTGCTCTCTGTTTTCTGCGGGCACTTTACAGAAACTTCCAGCATATCTTCCTGTGTTATATTGTCTTCAGCTGCATCCTACATTATCCGTTGCTGCTTCATATATGAACTTGTTGGCCCATCACGCCACAACACTGACTGTGTCAGAGTTCCACTGTTTCCTGCTCCTTCTCTTGCTGTGCAGCTCCAGCTGAACTTCTGTACTCGTTTCCTACTGAAGGCTCCACACCATCAAATGGCAAGTGATCAGATGCTTCCTGTAATACCTGTTTCACCTTAATTTGTGCAGTCACTGTTCCGTCATGTTGTGACATTACCTGAGTTGGATTTTCTATACAAAATCCTTAATTTTGCAGGTAATCCATAACTTCATTTTCTATTTCTTTAACTTCTCCATTACAAGTCCTCTTTCTACTTTCCCCTTTATTTTCGTATATTTTGTACTGTAAAATTTTTCATATCCGAGTGCCTTTGCCTGTATTTCTCTTCAAATATCTTTTGGTACTTTTTTTTTTTTTTTTTTTTTGTTGAAAAGTTTTTCTTTCTCTTTTGTATAAATATTGCACTATATCAAACCGATTTTTCTTTCCCATGTCCGTATTTCTTCTTCAGATGTCTCCCACTCCAGCTGTTTCTCCTTAATTTGGGGAATCATTGTTCCATCATGCTGTGTCATGATTTGTGTTAGACTTTCTACACTAAATCCTTCATGTCTCAGGAATTCCATAACTTCAGTTTCTATTTCTTTAACTAATACCTTACTAACCTGCTGTTCTACAATCTCCCTTTCTGCTCTTGATTTTTGTGCAGTGAAATTTTGCATATCTCTGTGTTTTTGTCTATATTTCTCTTCAAATACCTTTTCAGCTGCTTTGATTGTGTTGATTAGTTTGATTTTCTCCTTTGCTAAATAATGCACCAAATCAGATCTCTTTTTCTTTCACATGTCCATATTTCTTTTTTATAACCTTTCAAAAATCTCTGGGTATTGTTCTTTATATTTTCACACTTTCTCTGTCACTTTTTCTTCCATGCATCCTAATGTTTCTTTGCCTGAGTAATATTTTTCATGGCCCTGTTGTATTAATGAATGCAAATTTGCATTTGACAGTTTATCTTGTGCAAGTATTTTTCTTTTCCATAATTTTTCTCTTAATCTTTTTGAATATCTTCTACCTGGAAATTCTAAGCTTCTTGCATAACAGTAACACTACGTAATTTCTTCTTATCCTGAATACTTCACATTATCATCTTTATGGCTCTTTTTTGACCTGTCAGTTTTTGATTTTTTTTGTGGACTACTACTTCCTACAATGGGGGGGGGGGGGTTCCACCTGAGCCTGGCCTAAACCCATTCTAGTAATGTTTCCATGCCACGATGATTCTACATTGTCATTTTTTCCAGTCCTGGCAGTAGTGTGCACACCAGAACTGGCCACTTTTTTACCGTGAGTCTTGTGCACCCAGCTATCTTTTTATTTTTTAATCTACCTCTCTTTATGGGGTCTATATTAGATCAGTGAAAAACATTTTAGTGAACTGCTCTTTACCAAACACTCATTGTCGAAACCTTGCTCCTTTGAACAGCCATTTCAGCAAATTTTTTCCTAGGAGAAAAAAACGCTTGACCATCATCCGGAATTTGCCCTTTTCCTCACTGTAGTATGATATCGGAGTTGGTATATTTAGTTAGGGAGGGTGTGGGGGGCACAGCCACGTAACATTTGGGGGTGTGCAGGGCGAAGCCTCCCACTTTGGAGGGTTTTAAATTTTGTGAAGTTTTATGCTGGCCAAGTGTTTTTTCCCCTAGGGAAATAATTTGCTAAAACGGCCATTTGACTGAGCAATATTTCAACAGTGAGTATTCAACAAAGGGCCATTCGCTGAAAAGTTTTTTTGTTGATCTAATATAGACCCACTTTATGATATGAATTCAATTCCAGCGCTACTGCTCTCCTTTGCCTGCTCATTTTTATCATCTCCATTTGTACCACTATCATTTCTCCATTCAGACTCCCAATGTTTTTCTGCCTCCCATTACATTTGCTATAATGCTTCAATAAAATGTCAAATAATTATGAAAGTATGAATGAAAATATGCATAACATGTAATAAACAACAGCTAATATCTCAAAAGTAGTGCATCCTAGACAAAAACATTTAATGTCATTTTACTTCTCATATCCTTCCATTTCACTTTGTCTGTCAGTAATTGATAAGTTACTTAGCTAACAAGGATCATTAACCAATAGGTTACTTTGTTAAGACAGACCACTTCAAACAAAGTAATGATGTCATAAGGAGCTACTGGTGACAAACTGAAAAAAAGGCACTCTATCTGTTAATGAGTTTAAAACATTGTCAAAAGCCTTGCATTCCGAAGGAATGGCCAAAGGCCTAGTTTGTTCTATGCTCTGCAGCAAAACATATCTTTTCTTGGTAGGGGAGAACTCTCTAAGTCACCACTTGAAATATTCATTTGTAATTTAAGTGTGGCCCCATAGAAAGTATCCCCAGAAGGGGACCCTGAAGAGACAGAGTACTCATTATCTGTTGCATACTTTGGGAGGAACAGACCTGAGCAGGAGAGTCCAGGTCTTCCTCACCCCATTTTGAGTTTGACAAATCTACAGGGGAACAAGGTCTTTTTCTCTTTCTTTTCTCTCCCAGTATTGAGGAAGAAGGACAAGAGGTAATAGGGATTACATCCATTCAGATGACATCTGGACTGCAGGCATCTGATCACCTGCTACCGTTTCCCAAATAATCACAGGACGGTCTTTAGTTAGTCACTGGAACAACTCTCTGACTACTACAATGGTCAGCAGTTTTGCACTGACTGGCAGGACACGAGACAGTGGGCTCTGCTTATGACCGGTTGCCATGTCCTACAGAATGCCTTGTGCAGATGTCCTGGAACTACCGTCTGGCAGAGTTGTAGTCTTATTTATAAAAAGAAATCTTACAGTCTAGCCTTAAATGATTTGGAGTTATATGTGTCTGAGAAGATTACAAGACACTGGAACGCCTTGATGCTGGCTGAAGTAGATAACGCAATATAAAATAGTTTTGTATGTTTCCTAGATTTGCTACAGAGTATCTGTGGTTTAGAATCTTTACATGGGAATGTCTCCACAAGTACTTTTTTTAAATAAAACACTGACTTTACTGCATCTTGAAATTTTGACAACCAAAAAGAAATCAACTAGAGAAAAAAAAAGCATGCAACTGGCAACATCCTGTTGTTGTCTAATGAGCTAGTCTAAAGACTAAAACATCTAATCTTACATTCATATCAGAAGTTATTTCAGAAAACTAATATACAGTTTACATACTGCTAAAGACTAAAACATCTAATCTTACATTCATATCAGAAGTTATTTCAGAAAACTAATATACAGTTTACATACTGCTAAAGACTAAAATATCTAATCTTACATTCATATCAGAACATATTTCAGAAAACTAATAAACAATTTACATACTGTTAATACCTATTCTTTTTTTTTTTAAAACAGCAGTTCATTAAAGATTACATAACTAAGCATAACACCATAATATGCATTCCACATGTTTGTTACACTATAATAAATATACTGGCTGCTGACAAAAAAATTAATAGCCTATTACAACAGAACTCCAACTTATAGAGTCATTACACAGCCAGCCAGTACTTACATTAACCTAGGTATTACATAAACCTGTACTACAGTAACTTCAATCAAAAGATTAAATAATAAATTAGTTATTTACGCCAATATTCTACCACACAAACTAATAAAAACATCCTTCAAAAAATGTAGAACTAAGTACAAAAAGAGAGAAGTCACATATTTAATATTGACAAAACAGTACTAGCTAAATACCACCAAGTTGCATTGATTTCTAACTCAGAATCACTTCTCATAATGGTTCATTGACCTACAATGTCTTGCTTAAAGACTACTGCAAAGGGCCCTAAAATCAGTCCCCAAGACTCTGGTCTACTCACCCCTTTTCTTTATCACTTTCTGCTTTATCCTATCATCATCCGCATTAATCTCACAAACCTTCACTTCCTGCATCAAGTAATCAAATTGATCCACCTCTGAGAAGCCTTTCTTCTTCCAAGACCCAGCTATTAGCTAACAGTAGGGGAAAGTATATCACTGAGAATTCCGGGTCTGAATCGAGACTGTTGGCATCATAACCTTTAAAGAGATGATGCATTTAGGAAAACTTTGTAAGACCAAAGTTTCGCATAAATTTCCCGGAGTTTCACGCTAACAGGACTGAGACTGGAGCAAACCCAAAACATAGGCTTCCATGTCCCAGTCACATCTGTATCACACTTGCAGCCAACCTGCATGGCTTACAGAAATACTTAAAAAGACATTGCCAGACTAAGAGTCAAAACTTCACTGACCTCATGGCATATCTAGGGATCAATATAAGTCTAGGCCACACCTCTCAGCCAATTGCTATGGCAGTCAATAAGCTTGTTTAAACCGTCAACAAGAACCAGTTTCTGCTGTACATGTCCTTCTTGAGTCTCCAACCACCATCTAATCCAACAAGGCCAACTGAACCTACTCTAGTCTCCATCAATAGCTTCAGCAGGTCATCAAATCAAGTTTTGTGCAACTCCTTTAGACCCAAAACTTTGCCAAGTAAAGGGGATATCAACTTGAACAATTGCTTCCTGTACTATGGACTCCATTGGCATCATAATGCTAACCCATTTGAAAATTCATGTGGACTGCTTGGATAGCCAACTGTATAGGAACTTCAGAGAATACCTAGGAAGATAATTAATGCAACCAAAGGCCCCTTTACACCGATCCCAAACTCTTGAATGATGGCTCATACCTTCTGGTAAACAGAGCTTGTATTTCAGGTAAACACTGATACAATGGGTTCATATTATATATGATCGAATGATAGAAATAGAGAACAATCAATTATCAAACCCAAATGCATGAAACCACAAAATGTTGAAGGAACGGAGCAGCAAATTTTTTCCCCAGGGAAAAAATTCGCTGATCCAAAAAAAAAAAAATACATAAAGTGGGGGGCTTCGACCTCCACACACCCCGATTTGGGGGGGCTGTGCCCCCACCTTAAATATACCAATTCCGAGATCGCACCACAGTGAAGAAAACAGCAAAGTCCAGAGAATGGCCCAGCAAATTTTTTCCCTGGGAAAAAATTTGCGGATCTGTTCCTTCGATATTCTGTGGTTTCGTGCATTTGGGTTCGACAAATGAGTGTTTGCTATTTCTAGCATTCGATCATGTAATAGGAGCCCGATAGAATACATCTAGTTTGCGCTGGAAGTATAGGAACATCTTCTTCCACCAAAAATATTTCCCTGCAACATTTTCAGTCTAGAAGCTTTAATGTAGAATTCCACATCTGGTAAAAAAAGACCCCTCCCCCACTTCTCCTGGTACAGATAACATATCCCTTAAAAGCTTATGTCTTTATCATATCCATGTAAAGAGGTCATCATTCTTTTTAATTTTTGAAGTATCATTTTATCAGGGGGTTAAGAGGTGATCTGCATTAGATAAAGAATATGAGAAGGGAATACAAATGCCAATAAACTCATAAAGTTACTCCAGCTGACATTTACATTGTCAGGAGGAGAAGGGGCCATTGCTTCTGTAACTAACAGGGTTCACTACCCAATCCTTGAAAGCAAAATATTCTTGTACATAATCTGCCATGTTTACAAAAAGGGGGAAGGAGGTAAAGTTAAGTTTCAGCAAGAATAAATTGGTTCTATGCGGGAAGATAAAAACAAGGTGGTCTAAGCAAGTCATAAATATAAACATCTGTAAAAGATTGACTGATAAAGTTACCAAAACAAAAATAAAGGTTAGAGAAATGAAAACTACATATAGCCATTACATAAAAACAGTAATCAATGGAATATAGGTTCATAGCTGTGTGTGTACTAGGCAAATGACCACTAGGGCCTTCCCCCCCCAAAAAAAATCTTTATTTTATTTTGATACAAGGCTTATAACAGACAACTATAAAGGTGATTCGTACCTTAAGGTATATAATGCTTGTTTAGAACATACAAAACATAAAACTATTTACACAATGTACAAAAAAGTGCCATTCAAGATATACAAGTCCAATATAGAAGGCTTATATCAATAACAAATCTTGATGAAGTTTGATTACTTGTGGGGTGGAGTGTGAGATCTTATAATTTTGTGTAAGTCGGTAAATCTTTTGTGTTAGTTCAGGCTAGAATTGTGTTAAAGACCTGTTCCCAAATTTCTAGTTTACCATTTTTTTAATACTTGCATCAATTATTATTTTATGTGCTAAAAGGTGTTTAATGGCCGTTTTTTTACTTCTTCCCATGTAACAGTCGATCAATGGTTTTTGGGTATATTTGTGGGTGTAATATGAAGAAGTGTGAACTCCCATGTCAATGTTGCTTTTTCGTAGCCTATCTTTTGTAGTTGAATTTTTAGAGATTTCCACAATTTGTACACGCATTTGCAGATCCAAAATATATGTATTAAATCTGCTTCTTGCATCTTACAGTATGGGCAGTTTGGTGAGCTAGAGGAGTTAAATTTATGCAGTATGGTAGGGGTATAGTAAGCATTATTGTAAATCATAAGTTGTGTGTATGTTAATTTTTTTAGTACTATTGCTTTAGAGGTTAATTCCATAGCATGGCTCAACTGTTATTCAGTGAGGGATGGGTTTGATTTGAGCCAATATTCTGAGAAGAGTAAGTTATTTTGATATCTAATCCCATTTACCATTTTGTATGTGTTAGATAACATTTTCTTCCAGATAGAATTATCTCCCATAAGGATTCATAGTTGTTTATATCTGCCACATTAAGTTTAGAATTTTGTAGGTATTTGGAACATAGTTCCTTGATTTGTCTCAGCATAACTGTGTAAGATTTTGGCAAACCGAGTTGCATTCTCAACTCTGTAATTGTGTAATTATTATATGGGTAGAGATCTCAGAATCTCTTGTCTTTAAGTAAAGGGTATCTATTGAGATTTATCATTGTGTTATCAATTTTTAAATTTGGGTTTCTGTGTATTGGTTGAAGGATTTCCACTGCTGTCTCAAGACTGATAGAAGTGAATAGCTTTTGTACATCGATAATAAAGTGTTTTAGTGGGTCAGTGATCTTGTAGGTCCATATTTCTTTTTGTTTTAAGAAAGGGAAAGCTCTAGGGTTAATATCTAGAGTTTTGATGTAGTTATGGTCCATTGTCAACCATGCTGGAAACCACTTGTTGGATGATGGGATATGTTCCCCTAATTTTAGAATTCTACTACAGTTGATGATCATATAGTAAAGTTTAAAGTCCGGTAAGTTTTGTCACCACTAGGGCCTTTTTAAGACTATGCATTCTTCTCAAATCTCTGCAAATTCTGGTACCTTTGATAAGTGTAAGCAGGAGCTTTGGGAGATGAAACATTTACAAGCAGGGGCCCAGGAGATGAACCATTATGGCTGCCTGTGTCCATTAAAACATAGCTGCCAAACCAGGGATGAATTTCCTGTTCTAGTTGTCCAAGTTACACTGGAATTGGGTTAGGGAGGAACTCTGTTTCACATAGAGAGGGAGCCTGTTCTAGAGATGGGGTAGTCTCTGGGATACAGACCTGTTTTTCCTGCAGGTCCTATTTATATCACAGAAATGCCCTGCAAAGGAAAAAAAAAAAAAGGAAATATTTCATTGGAGAACAGGAAATACTTTTAAAAGATGATACAGCTGACCACATGGAATAGTAATGGCTTAACAAATCTGGTAAAGAGGGATAGAATCCTGAATAGATTAAATAAAGAAGTCAATAAAACTGCCCTACAGGAAAAACATCTCAGTGAGGAGGAACAATAGAAACTGGGTAGGAAAGGATAAGAGCTCATGGCCAGTTTGTCTTCCAAGGGAGTTAGGAGGAGAGGTGTAGCGTTGTTGATACCTTTGGAATTTCAGAATATCTGCTTTTAATCACCTTTAGTAAATTTTCACTTAAGACATAGGTAAGCATACAATGAAAAGAAAACAAACCATGTTAACATTTTTTCCATTTACATGCATTATACATTAGGTATTTTTTCTTTATTTGTAGCTATCATCAATCCAACATTACATAAATTGCCAAATTCCAGCCTTCGTTTAAATCTAACTCCTGCTCCTGAACATTATTCTGTATGTATTGTTCTTATAATTTCCATTTATTTATATGTAATTAGTTCCTTTCCAATTATAAAGATCCCTCTTCCAGTTCTTTTATCTTTTTTTATAATATTCAATACTTCAACTATAGTTGGTTTAGACTTTGATTTTCATTTCCTAGTAAATGTTTTTTGGCAGCCAACAGAATTAAACTGAAAAAGACCTTATTATGTCCAAGCAATTCAAATCCTGTGTCTCAGCAAAAAGAATCAGTTCCTGAATTATAGGCATTTGCTCACCAAATATTTCTGACAGAGTACTTTGTATAGAATTTTTTAAATCTGCCAACTTATTACACTCCCAAAACATATGTTCCCAGTTACCTCTTTCTTCCCCATCTCACCACCTCCAATATTTGATATTTACCTGAGGAAAAATTCTTTGAAGTCTGTTTGGGGTATAAAACTACCTATGGAAACCCTTCCAAGCAAAGATCCTAAATATTCTGGACTTTGTTACATATTTGAGAGCCATACATATGTCGTCCCATTGTTTGCTTGTAAATTGCTTTTCCAGTCTCTTCTAACCTCATCTGATTGATTCTTATCGTTATCGTGCAATATTTTATATCTCCTATTAATTACTCCTTTTTAACATCAGACTCTGTTCAACATTCAATTAAAACGGTGTTTCACTTAAGATTCCCCTATTCCTTTCTCTTAGCCTAGACTCTGATAACAATCCCTGGTAAGGAAGACAGTCTCTAGCCTGCAGTCCAGATGTCTTCTTAGCCTCATTCTACTCTATTACCTTTCCCTCTAGAGTTATTTCCTCCCAATACCTTGGTTCTTTTCCAGTTTTCTCCAGTAAATTCCAGCCCTGTCTTGCCTATTGTTCTGCATCCCTACTTGGAGTCATCCCTATTGGCAAAATCTCCTTTCTTAATTTTCTTGTTGGCTTTGTTCTGCTACTTTACAATATTTGGTATTATTGTTATTATTCTCCTTAAGGATCTGCATCAAAAATTCCATTCTCTATTTCTTTTTTTAAACATATTTATTGAATTATCACTTAGGACATAGGCAACATACAGTTACATAAAAGAAAATAAACCATGTTAAAGTGTTCATGGTTATATACATTGTACATCACATACATTCATTTATACAATTATCATAAATCCAACATTTCATAAATTGCTCAGTTCCTACCTTCCCGTAAAACTCACTACTGCTTCAAAGCATTATTCTGCACGTATTGTTCCCAATATTTCAATTTCTTCTATGTAATTTATCCTACATTTTTCTTAAGATCCCACTTCCAGTTCTTTTATCTCTGTTACAGTATTAACTACTTCAGACACAGCTGGCTTAGACTTTGATTTCCATTTTTTAGTAATTGCTTCTTGGCAGTCACAAGAATTAAGCTTAACAAGGCCTTACCATGTCTAGGCAATTCAGAACCTGAATTCCAGCTCAAAAATCATTTCCTTAGTTACATCCATTTGCTTATCAATATTTCTGAAACAATACTCTGTAGGGATTTTTTTTTAAATATGCCACCTCATTACATATGTACATAGTGACCTCTTTCTTCCCCAACATACCTCCAACATTTGCCATCTACCTAAGGAATAATTCTTTTGAGTCTGCTTGAGGTATAAAATACCTATGCAAACACTTCCTAGCACAAATCCTAAATGTTCTGGAACTGCATATTTTGGAGTCATACATAGGTCCTCCCATTGTTTCCTTGGGAACTGCTAATCCAATCGCTCTACCCAATCTTTTCTAACTTCCCTTGATTGAATCCTATAGTTATCATGCAATATTTCATATGCTCTACTAAGTATCCCCTTTTTAACAGCAGTTTCTGTTCTAGATTCAACTAAAAATTTTACTAGAGTAGGTTTTTCACTTAGGATTCCCCAATTCCTTTCTCTTTGCCTATATTCTGATAAAAGTCAGTGATAGGGAAGGCAGTCTCTAGCCTGCAGTCCAAATATCTTCTTAGACTTTTCCCATTCTATTATCTTTCTCACTCTAGTTATTTGCTCATAACACCTTGGTTCCTTTGCAAGTTTTCTCCAGTAAATTCCACTCCTTTCCCTATTATCTGTACCCCTACTTGTAGTTATCTCTATCGGCAGAATATCCTTTCTCCATTCTTGTATTGGCTTCATTCTTAGAATACTTTCTTCTACTTCATAAATTTAATATTCTGCATGGCTAGCATAAATCCTAAATGTTCTAGAACTTCCTGCATATTTTGGAGTCATACATAGGTCCTCCCATTGTTTCCTTGGGAACTACTAATCCAATCGCTCTTCCCAATCTTTTCTAACCTCCCTTGATTGAATCCTATAGTTATCATGCAATATTTCATATGCCCTACTAAGTATCCCCTTTTTAACAGCAGTTTCTGTTCTAGATTCAACTAAAAATTCTACTAGAGCAGGTTTTTCACTTAGCATTCCCAAATCCCTTTCTCTTTGCCTATATTCTGATAACAATCAGTGATAGGAAGGCAGTCTCTAGCCTGCAGTCCAAATATCTACTTCGACTTTTCCCATTCTATTATCTTTCTCACTCTAGTTATTTGCTCATAATACCTTGGTTCCTTTGCAAGTTTTCTCCAGTAAATTCCACTCCTTTCCCTATTATCTGTACCCCTACTTGTAGTTATCTCTATCGACAAAATCTCCTTTCTCCATTCTTGTATTGACTTCATTCTTAGAATACTTTCTTCTACTTCATAAATATAATATTCTGCATGGCTGTCGTTATTCTCCTTAAAGATCTGTATCCAAAATCTCACTCTCTCCTTATTTCTTGAATCCCCCTCCCTGATTCATTATCATCCCTTTTCATTTTAAATTTTAAATCTTCTGTTTGTGTTATGTATATGAGCCTCATCTGTGTAGCTCTAAAACATCAATTTAAATCAGGTCATCCTATGAATCAACTTATCCTACTTAACTCACGCTTTCTTTTCTTTTCGATAAGTTCCTTCGACTCTTCATTAATCATCACCCACAAATTTTCCTGGCCCTTATATAAAACTAAACAAACTAAAACATTTTACCACTCATATCTTACATCCATAAAAAGCTTTCAGTGTCTCAGTTTTTGTAGTATCTTTTGTTTAGTATATCCTTACCTGCCATAACAGAAGGCTTTTTAATCCATACTCCTAAATACTTCATATTATTGTGTCCCCATAAATATGGGTATCGTTGAACTAATTTGTGTGCGGATATATAATTTACAGCTATAGGCTTTACTTTATCTTTATTAATTTTATATCCTAAAGAGACTTAAAACTGTCTCAAAATGTTCCACAACAATAATATGTAACAAAGTCTAGAAGATTTAGGATCTTTGCTTGGAAGTGTTTGCATAGATATTTTTATACCCCAAGCAGTGTCCAAAGAAATTTTCCTCGGCTGGATTGCAAATGTTGGAGGCGTGACATGGAAGAAAGAAATATCTGGGACCACATTTTTTGGGAGTGTAATGATTTAGCAGATGTTAAACATTCCATGCAGGCTACTCTGTCATAAATACTGGGTGAGCAAATTGGTGTAATTAAGGAAATGATTTTTTGAGCTGTGATATCGAATTGGAACTGCTTAGACATAGTAAGGCTTTGCTGAATTTAATTCTGGTGTCTGCCAAAAAAGCAATTACTAGAAAATGGAAATCAAAGCCTAAACCAACTGTACTAGAAGTAATGAATATAGTAACACAGAAAAAAGAATTATATAAAAATGGGACTTGTGGGAACAGTACAAGCAGAATAATGTTTTGGAAGAGGAATGAGGTTAAAGACAGACAGGAACTGAATGAGCTATAAAATGTTTGACTGACAATGATTGTATAGACTATAAGTGATGTATAATGTTTGCAAGTGAAATATGTCAATATGGTTTGTTTTAATTTATATAAATGTATGATTTTCTGTGTCACATATGATAACACAATAAAGCCATTTCTTGTTTAAAAAACAGTTCCACAATGCAGAGATGTCCTTTTCAGGATTTAGCAGGTACAAAATAACAATCTGCAAATGAAGCCAAATTATAACCTTGCATTTCTGAGTCCCTTATTTTCTTTGCCAATGGTTCTAAATATAAAGCAAATAACAAAGGGGAAGTCCTGCCTAGTTCCTTTGTTTTAACACAACTTATCAGAGAACAACCCTACCACTTTAATTCTTCGCTCAGATTCTTCATGTAACCTCTAAAATAACCTTATCATTGTATCAGGGAATACCAATGCTTCCATTGCCCTTCTCATAAAATCTCAGCTTACTCTACTAAATTCTTTCTTTGCATCAAGACCCACTAACAACAATGGTATTTTCTTACATTCTTCTTCCCCCTGGATCATCATTGTTCTATTAATGTTGTAGAATGTTTGCCTCCCCTCAACAAAACTACAATGATCCATATCTATCAATTTTGCCATTCTTTTAGCTAGAATAGACATAACATGTTATAATCACTTTATAATTATGGTCTAAAATTGAAATGGGTCTATATAAAGTTGGGTCTGATGGGTTCTTACTGTCTTTAGCTAATATAGCCACCACAGCATTCTTCCAAGGTGTTGGTGCTTCCCCTACTTTTAAAATGGCACAATTTTGTCAGTATCAACTCTTTCTGCTGATGTGAGTGCATCTTTACTAATACAGGTCTTGGCTGCTTTCTCATGGCCATGTTTGTAACATACACTTGATGTGCCCTATAAAATAACAAATTCTGCTGTGAAATAACACTCCAGTTGCCTATCTGTGCTTTCATAAAAATAACAGTCTGTTCCTTCCAGTTTCTCTGAAACAGCAGAAAATATCTTTTTTTTCTGTGTGGTCTGTCTTCTAACTCTACCATTTTTTGAAACAGCTCTTCATAAGTCTCATACTCAGCCAGTCATTTCTTCATTCTACCTCTGACTTTTGCAGATTTATCAGTTCATCTGAATAGCTAGTTAAAGCTTCTTCTATTTTCTAGCCTTTTGTTACTTGAGTTGATATACTCCTTCAGTGTTTCATTTATTTTAATTACCTCTGAGTACATTTGGTTTATTGTTTTCTGTAAATTACTGGAAGCTATGTCTTGCGCCAAACCTGGAGCGCGAGCTGCATTTTGCTGAACAGCTGCAGGATTCTTCCCAGTCAGTGTTTTCTCTTCACCTTTTCTGGTTTATTTTCTTTCAGATTCTCTAAATGTATTTTTGCTGGCAATGTTAAATCATGGTCAGATGGGGCCCTTGGCAGGGTACTGTACCAGCCCCCCCCCCCAGCCAGTCCAGTGTTCCATTACTTAGCTATTTCTCCTCAGTTATTATAAACACTGAACTTCTCAATGTGCATACTAGCTTTTATTTACTGCTACAATGATTACAGATATTTGGATTTAATTTAAAACTTTTATTTCAAAATTTATAGTACAAACACCGATAGACATTTGCTACACAAAACAATACAAGTTTCACAATGAAAACAGACTTACTTAGCATTAACATTAAACCTCTCTGCCCTTGAAACTCACATTTATTGAAAAGGCATTGAAACCTACATTCAAAGAACATGCATCTGTCTAGCGGTGGATTAAGTTTACCTTTGGCTGTTTTCAAACTATACGCCCCTTGCACACATTTTTAGGACCATGCATACATGCATTTGTTCTTTGATTCACCTTCCTGATTGCATTAAATTATACTCTTTGTATAATACAGCATCACTTATTAAAGTGTGCTTTAAATATGAAGTTTTGAACATTTTTCCAGCAAGCAATGAAACAAAATGTATGAACCACATAGGTGGTAATCCATTAAGTACAGAAGAAGTAATTAGGGACCTGGGGACCCAAGTTGATAGCAATCTCTCATTTGACAACAAAGTGGTTAGAAAAACATTTTATATAGCCCACCTAATCATGAAGGGATTCACATCTAGATCAGGGGAGGTCATCGTGTCTCTTTACTCATGCCTCATCAGGCCCATAATTGAGTACAATGCCCCTTTTGGGATGTACCTTACCAGACACCTGCAGCAACTGGAAAGACCCCAAAAGTACCTCACCAAGAGGATCAAAGGGCTCAAACAGATGCCATATGCTGCCTGGTTAAAGAAACTCCAGCTCTACTCAGTGGCATACTGCCTGCTCAGAGGCGATCTGTGCCTGATGTATAAAGCCATGTCCAACCCAGAATTAATGGACATGCTGCACCTCAGAAAATCCAAATCCCATAGAGACTTGAACCTCAGCACTGAAATAAATAGGACATGCTGGAGGGACAGATTTATAACCCAGAGGCTCCCTTCACTCTGGAATAAAATCCCATTCCAGGTTAGGCAGAGTCCCTCATTGACTCTCTTCAAGAGGAATCTTGATGAGTGGATGGGAGATTGTAGGTTTACCCAGGGTATCACTTCTGTGTCACTATTAGACAGAGGCACAGTATATTAACCTTGAAAAAGGGCATAGCAAAATTAATTTAAAATGGGTGGCGAAAGCCAAACACACTCTGGCTAGGCTTATAAATGCCCTAGGGCAGATAACCTAGTATGAACCTATGAACCAATAATGGCAAAACTGCCCACTTCAGAACATTTCGGCGGACAGCATAGTGGTGCAGCAGTTTGTGTTGTTGCCTCACAGCAAGAGGTTCTCTGGTTCGATTCTCAGCTGGGGTGCCTTGTGTGTGGAGTCTGCATGTCCTCCCTGCATTTATGTGGGTTTCCTCTGGGTGCTCCAGTTTCCTCCCACATTACAAAGACATGCGTCTGGAGTGTTTTTCCCTGGGCCTCCACTGAAAATTGGCTCATTCCAAGTTGGACTTTCCCAGTAAACAAATGTAAAATAAAACAAATAAATAAAATTTCAGCCATAAGAGTCACTCAAACTTCTGTCATTACAATCCACCACTATCAGTCAAGATGCACAATCTCTGCAGAAGTAAAATTCATCTGAATAATTACACATTAAAGAGATCTGTAACTAATGAAGAGGTTGCTACTAGGAAACAACTTTATATTTCAGTGTTTCATTTACAAATTCAGTGCCTGCTGCCCTTGAAAAATAAATTACCCGTGTTACACTGAAAAAATAGTTAAGCTTGTAATATTGCAAGAGGGAATGGATACCAAACTGACAACAGGTTCATAGTTAAAAGGCATCTCACCCAAAGGAGGATAACAAAGCAGTGCAGCATACCACTACCCCTTAAAGTACAACACAGTATCAACAGTCTATCTACATGGTGTGGGAGTAGAACCCACAGCTTTCTGCATCCAAAGCAGGTATGCTGAATGTTGTGTTACTAACACTGCTTTCAAATTCTATAGCAAAAACAGTGATGACCATTTACTGAACAAAACAGTTGTACATTGAAAAAGACTTAGCATCAGCTGCAGTAAACTTCTCTTCTTTGAAGCTTACAATTCCTTGAAAATGTACTGAAACTCATAGTCTGGTAGATGGTGTAGAGGATTCTGGTGCTTGTCTCCTGTAACTAAGGTACAGAGTTTGAGACTGGTTAAACTGAATATTACTGAAGGTGACAATATCACTGGCACTTTTTCTCAGTTTCTTTTTTCACACTGGGAGAGCTGAAGTTAAGCTGTTGATCAGTGTGCAGTCATCTTGCAAGTCCTATAGTTAAAAAATATCTTGAGTGAAGAAAGGGGCTGCTGTGGCAGAACTGAGGTCCAGCTGCAGGCCACAACAGTGGCTGTTTATGTGCCAGCTGGGACAATACTAAGAGGTATATGAGAAATTATGAGTAACCTAATTTCGGGAAGATTGTCTGATAGTGTTTGGTGACTGCAGCATGGTCTTTGATGGCTTGGAAAGAAGAAAAGGTGGACTACAACAGACCTGTTAGTAACAGCCTGCATTTAATTGCTGGAACCTGTGTTCTGAGAGACTGCCTTCCAATCTATCTGCAAATATACTGAGCTGAGTATATTTTTTTGGTTTTAGAGTTTGACTGTTAATTGCTGCTTAGATCTCTGTTGAAACTGTTGTCTCCCTATTCTGAGAGACTGTTTTCCAAACTATCTGCAAATATACAGAGATGAGTTTATTTTTTTGGTTTTAGAGTTTGTACTGTTAATAGTTGCTTAGATCTCTGTTGAAACTGTTTTCCCCACCTCCCCCTATTTTCTGCCATGTCTTTAGTTGGTATAACTGGTTTTTGCAGCTTGTGTGTTATGTAATTCAAGGATCACTTGCATAAAGTTAGACCTGTTAGCAAAAGCCTGCATTTAATTGCCAGAACCTGTGTTCTGAGAGACTGCCTTCCAATCTATCAGCAAATATACAGAGCGGATTATATTTTTTTTGTTTTAGAGTTTGTACTGTTAATTGTTGCTTAGACCTCTGTTGAAACTGTTGTCTCTCTGTTCTGAGAAACTGCTTTCCAATCTATCGGCAAATATACAGAGCGGAGTATTTTTTTTTGGTTTTAGAGTTTGTACTGTTAATTGTTGCTTAGGTCTCTATTGAAACTGTTGTCTCCCTGTTCTGACAGACTGCTTTCCAATCTATCTGCAGATATACAGAGCTGAGTATATTTTTTTGGTTTTAGAGTTTGTACTGTTAATTGTTGCTTAGATCTCTGTTGAAACTGTTGCCTCCCTGTTCTGAGAGACTGCTTTCCAATCTATCTGCTGATATACAGAGCTGAGTATATTTTTTGGTTTTAGAGTTTGTACTGTTAATTGTTGCTTAGATCTCTGTTGAAACTGTTGCCTCCCTGTTCTGAGAGACTGCTTTAAAATCTATCTGCTGATATACAGAGCTGAGTATATTTTTTTGGTTTTAGAGTTTGTACTGTTAATTGTTGCTTAGATCTCTGTTGAAACTGTTGCCTCCCTGTTCTGAGAGACTGCTTTCCAATCTATCTGCTGATATACAGAGCTGAGTATATTTTTTTGGTTTTAGAGTTTGTACTGTTAATTGTTGCTTAGATCTCTGTTGAAACTGTTGCCTCCCTGTTCTGAGAGACTGCTTTCCAATCTATCTGCTGATATACAGAGCTGAATATATTTTTTTGGTTTTAGAGTTTGTACTGTTAATTGTTGCTTAGATCTCTGTTGAAACTGTTTTGTCCCACCCACCCACCCTCCCTATTTCTGGTTTGTAGTTTAAATTTGGTGGCTTTTGCAGTTGCCCGCCCCACTGTAGATTTGATCTGGGACACTCCCCCAGTCCCATCTCTTTACCACATTCTACCTAATAAACTCTTTCTGCAACTGCTTTTAGTCCTTTTTAATTTAATTGCATTTTTAAACTGTGTTTGGTCTAATATTGCTACATACTCAAGTGTGCTAGCCTGCACTGCATGTGAATTGTTTTTACTACTGTTTTAGATACTTTTCTGTATATAAAAAAAAAAACCTGTAAGCCTGTTCCCTACCTTTCCAGTAACTAGTGTTCCAGATACATATTTGCTGTATCCAGGACTGTATGTAAGCTTCTGAGCCCCCCAAGCCTTTCTGTGTTGGAGGGAAGCCTTCTAGCTTATCAGTGGAAGTGGTAAGCACTAGGTAACCTGTCTATCACATAAGGAGTGGTTCTGGCCCAGAAATTGTAGTTATTGGCCGTTTGGACAATATCTTCCATCTCTCTCAACTTTCTGATTTGAAAGTCTGTATTTGCACTTGTTTCTGTCCTGTAACTCATCTAGTGCAGATACAGATTCTTAGTTTTAGCTCTTAAATTTGCTTATTCGTGCTCAGCACTTGTTCAGAACTTGTAAGCACTAAATAAGCTACTAATTACTATAGCACTCAACCTTCCTCATTACCTAGAGGAAAACAGTTTATGTACTTACTTTTCTCACTTCCTTAGAGAAAAACAGCTCTTGTACTCACTTTCCTCACTTATCTAGAGAAAAATAGTTTTTTATTCAGGCATGTCCAAGGATCATCTCCCAGTGTTCTCTCCTGTCTATCTGATGAATCTGGGCATCTTGAGGCAATGTAGAAATTGCCTCATGCACACAGACAGCCCTCTCCTCCTACCACCCAACACTACAACCTGTGAAAGATGCACTTATCTAGCTAAACTGGAGGTAAAGTTCTCTCCAACCAAGACTGAACTTGCCAATCATGCGGAGAAGGTAAACATTTGCACCACACCACACTCATCACATAGTCTCACTAAATCTACACCACCAAAATCCACACATAGTAACACAAAAACATTTGCGGAGGCTCTCAATAATAATCTGTCTAAGCAACAGAGACCTCCAAAGCAGAAACGTAAGCAACCTCCATCCCCCAACACAACCCAAATGACACATAGCCCACAGACTCAGTGTGCCACTCAACCACCGCCAATAAGGTAAAACAACGTGCTCAACACACTAGTCATAGGTGACTCTATAGTCAGCACACTGATGTCCCACTCACCAGGCTAAACAAGGAGAAGGTTACTGTCAGCTGCCTGTTGGGTGCCAGGATCCGCCACATAACCCATGCACTCAGGTCACTCCACAACAAGTACAAATATGACTCTGTCATTGTCCATACATGAAAAGAGACATGGAAGAGCTCTCCAATCTTGTAGCCCAGGCAGGTATGACCCTAGCCCCAAGTAGCATTTTGCCATCACCCAGAATGATACCGCAGTACAAGGACAAAATGATTGACTTCAACAATTGGCTAAGCTTCTGGTGTCATTCTAAGGGGATCCAGTATCTGTCTGCTTGGGATGACATGGTCGATAGACCACGACGCTTTGCCACAGATGGCCTGCACCTGTCACCCCTGGGATTCCAGATACTGGCTAAGGCTGTTGCTGCCCCTATAGTGCCTTTTTTAGGCAAGGTCAAATGACAAATTTACCACCGTAACAAGAACAGGCAAGCAAAAACTGAGGGCAATGCTACTCAATGCTAGAAGTCTAAATCTCAAAATGCACTCACTCGAGGCACTCCTTAAAATGGAGAACATTGATATCTGTGCAGTGACTGAGACCAGGTTCAAGGCTCCAGACAGCATCCCTGCACTACCCGGCTATAACTCATAACACACTTTTTGGCCATATAACCTGGACTGAAACACCAAAGGCGGAGGTGTGTCCTTATTCACTAAGGATATCCACACCTCCAGGCTAGTTGCTCAGCATGATGCATCCGAGATTATCCAGTGCAACTAACTCTGGGCAAAACTGCCATCCAAACTGTAGCTTGCTACAGATCCCCCACCATATCCCAGGATTCCCACTCCTCTTTTCCTGATGTACTGGAAAATATTAGGGTTCAACCAAACACCCTAATAATAGGTGACTTCAACTATCCCACCATTAACCAGAAAAACTACTCGTGTACCAACTCCCTAGCTCAACGCTTTCTGGAATTCATAAACTCCAATGCCCTGGATCAACTTATCCACACCCCCACCAGGAGCAACAATATCCTAGACCTAGTCATTACCAGCATGAGTGACCGGTTTTCCACACCTGAAGTCAACTCCTCGTTGGTCCGATCTGACCATAAGCTAATCTCCCTTGATATCCCATCCTGCCCCCACCCCCCATTAAGGAAACCACTGTAAAAAAATTTTCAAAAGCCAACTTCATGCTTCTTAAGACAGAAGTGGTGAGCTTCATGACACCCATGCAGATGGACAATATAGTTACAACTGCTGAACCATACACAAATGCACTCTATAAGCACTTACACGAGTGCATGGATCATGCTATCCCAAACAGAACCAAGACGTTATCCTCCAAAAAAATTAAGCTAATCTGGTGGTCCCCTACCATAAACAAACTGTACAACAGAAAGAAGAAAATGTTGCAAAAGAGAGTAAAATCCCATGAGTGGAGGAGCTCCCTGGTCAGCCTCAGTAAGAAGATGAAATCCCTTATAAGATCCTCCAAAGCTACCTCTGAAAACAAAATCACCACTAATTCTAAGGACAACCACAAAGCATTCTATAGCTATGTCAAGAATCTCGATGGCAACACCCAGATCTGCTCTGAGTTACAGCACAACGGCGTGAAAATTACAGAACCAATGATATGCACAGCAGCAGTTATCCCACTCCACAAAGGGGAAGCCACCAGTGATCCCAGGAACTATCGACCTATTAGCCTGATGAGCCTGGTCTGCAAGGCCATGGAACGTATCATTATGGAACTTCTAAACAAAGACATTGGTAACCTCCAAAATCTGGATCCCACCCAGTTAGGGTTTGTGGAAGGCGGATCATGCCTCCTGAACCTGACAGACTTCTTTGAGGCAGTCACCAAAGCTGTAGATGAGGATAAGGTGGTTCACACAGCCTATCTTGACCTCGCCAAGGCTTTCGACACCATCCCCTATTCTGGAATTATAGCTAAACTCACTAAACTAGGTATAAATCCCCAAGTCACAAGATGGGTTGCCAACTGGCTCATTGACAGAACCCACACTGTAAAAGTTGCAGACTCCAAATCTGACCTCAAAGTAGTGACAAGTGGAGTACCACAGGGTTCCTTCCTGGGACCTCTCCTGTTTGGTATCTACTTCTCTGAAGTACAGGCTAACACAGAAGGCCTCTGGCTAACGAAGTTCGCAGATGACTGCAAACTATGAGCCATAGTCAAGTCCCCAAATGATGTGGACATCCTACAGAAGGGCCTCGCTGAGACAGATGCCTGGTGTTAGAGCCATGGCCTCAAGCTCAGTGCCAAAAAGTGCAGTGTCATCCCCTTTGGTAAAAAGTATGTACCCATAAACTACCACATAGGCAGCAATTTACTTAACACTGAATGTGTGATAAGAGACCTTGGGACCCAGGTGGACAGTAGTCTCTCCTTTGATAGTCACATCGCCACAGTAGTCAGGAAGTCCTTCTACGTGGCACACCTCATCATAAAAGGGTTCTCATCCAGGAAAAAGAGGTCACTGTTCCCCTCTACTCGACACTCATTAGACCCATTATAGAGTACAACACCCCTTTTGGAATGCACCTCACAAGACATCTGCAGCAGCTGGAAAGGCCACAGAAGTACCTCACAAAGGGGATTACTGGCCTCAAACAAATGCCTTACACTGACCATCTCAAAAAACTCCGGCTTTACTCTGTAGCATATCGCCTACTCTGAGGTGATCTCTGTCTAACATATAAAACTATGTCAAACCCAGAGCTGTTGGTCATGCTACACCTAAAGAAATTCCAATCCCTCCGAGCTACACGCTCTAGGGACCTAAACCTTGTCACCACAATAAACAGGACATGCTGGAGGGATAGATTCCTGTCCCAGAGACTTCCCATACTCTGAAACAGGCTACTCATCTATGTCAAGCAAAGTTCTTCATTAGCACTCTTCAAGAAAAATCTTGATGAGTGAATGGGAAATAGGAAATACACCCCGGGGATCACTTCTGTGTCTCTGCTGGACAGTGGCACAGGAAAATAACATTCTTGGGTGGCGTAAGCCAGGGAACCTTGTTGGCTAGGCTTACGTAGGCCCTTGGGCCGATAGCCTAGTACCTACCTATGAACCTATAAATATGGGAATACATTTTTAAAATCTCTAGGAATGATTGACATATGGAAAACCACCACAGGAGGAAGAACAGAGGATTACACTTTTTAGTGGAAAGCATAAGAAACAATCCAGGACTGATAAGTTCTTTGTTACAAGGGAAACACATAGCCTGGGTGTGGGCTTAATATTATTCATGGATCATACTTATATATTTTACACCCTAAATGTGCTCAAATATATCAAGATCTCCTATTGGATGCTAAAATTATATTTCCATGGAGAAAAAGTAATAGCACTGGATAAGTAGTGTCCTCACTAAGGGGCTGAAGAAAATAGGGGGGATGAGATACAAGGATGGGATAAGTTCAAGGATATCTTTAGGTGAGACATGCAGTGAAATACGAGGGGAAGGAAAACAGGGCAAACAACAGAAAAGGTACTAGAAGCATACTGTGAGAGGCTCTACTCCTTCGAATACAGTGGGCTGGAAGCAGAATAGTAAATGTAGGACTTTTTAACTAATGTATGCTTGCCAAGCCTGAATGATGAGTAAGCAGCCAAACTGATCAAACCACTAACTTCAGAGGAAGTACGGAGTTTAATAGAGAAGCAAACACTCAACAACTCAACTGGGTTAGATGGGCTGCCAATTGAAGTGCAGAAACTGAGGGTAGCACTTAGCGCAAATGTGGTTGGTGTAGGTTAATTAATGAAGTTATGAAAATTAGATAAATACCAAATTCATGAAGGGAAGGTATGACAGTAACAGTACCCAAGGAAGGGAAAAACAGACTGTTACCGGAATCCTATAGACCAACAACAACACTGAACCACAATTATAAGGTCGTTATGGGAATACTGGCAGCTAGGCTGGCAAAGTGTATGCTGCTCCTGATAGACTAAAATCAGTATGTCTTCACAGAGAGTAGAAAAACCTTTGATAACATGATCAGATTACTTTAAAATCACACACAATGAAAATCAAAAAAGAAAAGTAGCAATAATATCAGTGAGTGGAAAAAAGCCTTTGATAGGGTAGAATGGCCATATCTGTTTGCAATTCTGGGAAAGATGGGTTTTCCAGATACAAATATGCAACTGATAAAGCAAATCTTCAGAGGAGTGTCAGTGTGAAGACCCAGCCATCACTTTGTAAAGAGTTACACATAACAAGAGAGTCCAGACAGGGGTATGCACTGTTCCCATTACTATTGGACATTTATCTGGAACCCTCTAGATGCTACAGTCAGATGATTAGATGTGCTAGGCTACACCTGGAAGAAACAATTAAACATTATCTCCACATGCACATAATATCATCCTTACACTGTCTGGCACAGGCAGGGATCTAACGAAAGGAAAAATATGTGTGAAACTGGAATGGTTTGACTATAAGAGAAATTATTTTGTAGGTGTTAGTTCTGAGTTGTTTCACCTGTAATTACTGCATTAATAAGTGACGATTCAGTATTAAAAGTGACCAAGTGCTGACACGTCAACAAAAAGGCACCCATGGGTGAAGATTGTTATTTGGATTCATAATAAAGTGTTTCTTTTTAAGGAGGAGGAGGAACAAAAGATGAAGAAGAAAAAAAACTTCAAAAAAGAATATGGGGAAGAACAAACCATTTCAGTGCCTGCATGTGCTGTTGAAAATCCAGGGCCATTGAATTCCAGTATTGAAAGTAACTCTTAATTTTTATTAATATGCAGCTTTATGACAATACAACTGCCCCCTCAATGATGAATTAAGATTCACCTCAGATAAGTGGCTCCTTACTGAAATGTCGGCATTCGACATACCAACTGCTGACATGCAGAAAAAAAAAGACCAAAAACAGGAGAAGCTCTTTTTTGTTGGGGGTGGGGCTGCACCCTCTGAACTTATGTGTATATATATATATATATATATATATATATATATATATATATATATATATATCAACTCTGAGATCACCATACCTCGGACAAAAGGGAATGTTCTGAGAAATGGCATTTCAGACTTAGTTTATAAAACTAAGTCTGATCTTCTGGTCATTCACTCTCCATATTTGTGCACTTGCTCTAGCGGGTCCTGGCATTTCAAATTATTACCAAATAAGTCACCATGTTCAGAAGATGCAGGAAAGTGTACTTCCTCCAGACAGTTAAAGATGGGGTGCAAAGCACTCTAATGGTTTCAGTCTTCAACCTGTTTAACTTATAGCAAAAAAAAAAAAAAAAACAACTCCAACACAAAATAAATAAAAAATAAAAAACAAAAAACGAAGCAAAAAAAAAAGATGCAGGAAAAAAAGCTGTTCAATGTTTTTAATAATAACGTACACACACTGGTACCTCAGCTTTTCGCCTTCAACGGATAATGTGCATAACATGCAGGCACTTTTTATATAAATTCAAACCTCCACTAATCATATCCAATTATTTAATTAAATATTTTTAAAGTGCCATCGCCATGCATTTGAAATATAAACATATTTTAAACAAACACACCTTTTATATGCAATAAAACATCCTTCAGCATTTAGAACATTTAAATATATTAAACACCTAAAATGTTTTTAACATGTTTTTAACATTTTAAACACTTTAAAATGTATTATTTTGACCATTTAAATAGGCTTATTGCATTACTCTGACCATTTAAATAGGTTTATTAATTTAGCAGGTTTACTTCTAAATTAAGACCCATAGGGAATAATGTCCTATAATTCAAAATAAACTTACTTTCCAACTCATTCAACTTCCTAACTACATCTCTCCCCCTACATAAAACAGGTTGTGGAAGTGGCCTATTTAAATGGTCAAAATAATAAATGTTTAAAGTGTTTAAAATGTTAAAAACACATTAAAAACATTTTAGGTGTTTAATATATTTAACTGTCATAAATGCTGAAGGATGTTTGTTTTATTGCATATAAAAGGTGTATTTGTTTTAAATGTGTTTATATTTCTAATGCATGGTGTTGGCACTTTAAAATATTTAAGTAAATAATTAGATATGATTAGTGGGGACTTGAATTTATATAAAAAGTGGCTGTATGTAATGCACATTATCCGTTGAAGATGAAAAGCAGAGGTACCAGTGTGTGTACATTATTATTAAAAACGCTGAACAGCTTTTTTCCTGCATCTTTTTCTGCTTTGTGTTTTGTTTTTTTATTTATCTGTTTAACTTATAACCTGATTCTCAGTCAAAACAATCAAGAACCTTAAAGGCAATATCAGGCTCTTTCTCCAGTTTAGGCACTAAAGCAACAAATAGTCTAGATAAAAGAGTGTGAGTGTCTGTGTGTGCAGTGTGTGTGTGTGTGTGTGTGTGTGTGTGTGTGTGTGTGTGTGTGTGTGTTTTGTTTTTTATTTATCTGTTTAACTTATAACCTGATCCTCAGTCAAAACAATCAAGAACCTTAAAGGCAATATCAGGCTCTTTCTCCAGTTTAGGCACTAAAGCAACAAATAGTCTAGATAAAAGAGTGTGAGTGTCTGTGTGTGCATGTGTGTGTGTGTGTGTGTGTGTGTGTGTGTGTGTGTGTGTGTGTGCGTGTAGCTTAACCTGTAACCTAGACACCACTGGAAACACAGATGTTTATCAGGAGGATCAAGGTACAGGGCAAATGACAAAGGGGACAAGGCAACTCTGTCTTCAAGTGAACTTCTTCTGATAACTGGTTGTCTATTTTTACCTTAACTCAACTCAGGGGGAGTGCCCGTTCTACTTATTACACAAGATGACAGCTCCCATCCAGCCCTGTTAAATATCTTCTTAGCATCTAAACTACAAATGAGGATAGGATGAGTGTGCCTACCTGCATAATCCAGTATTAATGCCATTTTAACCAAATGAGGTACACCTCTTGACAAACCCTTTTTGATTAGCATGGATTAAGTGGTTCAGTAAAAAAGAGGCAAATCTGTTGGCCAATAAGGAGGCAAAAAGCTTCTGTTCATAGTTAAACATTAAAACGGGGCAGTAAGAATCTATATAAAAAGTGGCTGTATGTAATGCACATTATCCATTGAAGATGAAAAGCAGAGGTACCAGTGTGTGTACATTATTATTAAAAACGCCGAACAGCTTTTTTCCTGCATTGTTTTCTGCTTTGTGTTTTGTTTTTTATTTATCTGTTTAACCTATAACCTGATTCTCAGTCAAAACAATCAAGAACCTTAAAGGCAATATCAGGCTCTTTCTCCAGTTTAGGCACTAAAGCAACAAATAGTCTAGATAAAAGAGTGTGAGTGTCTGTGTGTGCATGTGTGCGCGTGTGTGTGTGTGTGTGTGTGTGTGTGTGTGTGTGTGTGTGTGTGTGTGTGTGTGTGTGTGTGTTTTGTTTTTTATTTATCTGTTTAACTTATAACCTGATCCTCAGTCAAAACAATCAAGAACCTTAAAGGCAATATGAGGCTCTTTCTCCAGTTTAGGCACTAAAGCAACAAATAGTCTAGATAAAAGAGTGTGGGTGTGTGTGTGTGTGTGTGTGAGAGTGTGAGAGTGTGTGTGTGTGTGTGTGTGTGTGTGTGTGTGTGTGTGTGTGTGTGTGTGTGTGTGTGTGTGTGTGTAGCTTAACCTGTAACCAGGACACCACTGGAAACACAGATGTTTATCAGGAGGATCAAGGTACAGGGCAACTGACAAAGGGAACAAGGCAACTCTGTCTTCAAGTGAACTTCTTCTGATAACTGGTTGTCTATTTTTACCTTAACTCAACTCAGGGGGAGTGCCCGTTCTATATATTACACAAGATGACAGCTCCCATCCAGTCCTGTCAAATATCTTCTTAGCATCTAAACTACAAATGAGGATAGGATGAGTGTGCCTACCTGCATAATCCAGTATTAATGCCACCAAATGAGGTAAACCTCTTGACAAACCCTTTTTGATTAGCATGGATTAAGTGGTTCAGTAAAAAAGAGGCAAAGCTGTTGGCCAATAATGAGGCAAAAAGCTTCTGTTCATAGTTAAACATTAAAATGGGGCAGTAAGAATCTATTTCAAGAAGGTCTTTGCTCGGCTTAGGATTACCATCAGTGCAGCCATCTTTCAACGTGCCACTACTATTTTAAAGTTAAGAACCAGATTTGAGAGCAGCAGAAACTGCTAAGCAAAAGATTCCTTTGTCAGCTGATAATGTTTTCATTGCTCTCTTGAAATTTTTTTTATTCCTCCCTAGTAAATGGTGCTACCGAGAAACAAGTCTGCACCCTGACCAACTTGAGCATATCATCCTTCTAAGTACTGAGAGATCCACACATAGTTTTATACTCTCACTGGTTTAACAGGATGTTCTCTAACAGAGATGCACATGCCTGGAAATGTGATGACTGACTGTATTAGGGTCATGGTACCGTAGTTTTGATCACATACTTGTTTAAAATCATTTTAAGAAGATTTATAAGGACTGTTATCTGGAGTTTAAGGATGAGAAGTACAATTAATGAACTGATTATCTCTTCAGGACACGAGAGAAGTACAGTTGTGTAAGTAAATGTATCATAACAGCAGATATTCTAATGGCCACTGCTGCAGTAGCCTTACCTATACAGGTTATATCTTGGTCAGGGTATAACCGCCTGCCAGCTTCCAAACCTTCTAGAGCACCTTCCACACACCCAAACCATTATTTAGTTTGAGCATAGCTGAAGAAAAAGAGTGGTTAGATGCCAAGTCTTTCAGAGCTTTCATGCCAGCTGAATGAGAGAGAGGCTACAATCCTGAAAAGGTCAATGTTGGGAAACTTAAGTTAGAAGTCCTCACCCTGGCAACAAAAAACATACAAAAATAAGGGTGGAAGGGAGAGGCTACTGCAAGACTGATCATTCAAACATCTGCTGTTATAATAAGTTTACTCACACAACTGTACTACAGTCATCATACTAATCACTGCTATATGAGTAGACTAGCATAGCTTGGATTGACTGGTTGGAGGAAGGATGAGGGTCTAGGAGCCCCTGAAGAATGGTCTCAACAAAGCCTGTCCTGGACCTGGAGAATGAGTCTAGTTTGTACTGCTTTGTAGAGCTATGTACAGAGGACCAAGTTTCAGCTTCTAGAATAATTCTAGAATCCAACCCTTTCCAAAATGCCACAGATGAGGCCAAGGGCCTGGTAGAATGAGCCCTGACCCTGCCTGGAATTCCCTTGTTGTGGTAGGTACAACAATAGGTAAACACATGAGACAACCATTTGGAAAGAGTCTCCTTTGCAACAATGTGTTTTTTCTTCTTACCTTCAGAAGAAATGAACTGAGCAAAGTTCCCAAAAAATTAAGTTCAGTCAAGATAGTACTTGAATTGTCTGTGGACATCCAAGTTATGGAGTATCCTTTCTCCCTCATTTTTAGGTTTGAAAAGAAGACAGGGAGATGGATAGCATGATTCTAAGGAAACTAGGATACCACTTTAGGCATAAATGGAGGATTAGTACTTAAGGAATCTGCATCTTTGTCGAAAATGAGATAAGCTTGCAACTTAGATAATTCTTCTTGCAGAGGTCAGAGCAATCAGTAACACTGTTTTCCATGTTAAGAATCTCAAGTCAGCTTGATGATCTGGTTCAAGCAAAGCAAAACTTTTCTAAAACAAAATTAAGTTTCCAAGAAGGAGACACCTGCTTTTGAGGATGCTTAGTATGCAATGCCCCTTATAAAATCATTTTCACATGAGATTGCATTGAAATAGGTGGATTCATTAACAAATATTCCTGTAAGACCTCTGATTCAGTTTCTATTCGTGAGGGTCTGTCCTGATCTGCTCAGCTTGTTTGCCACTAGATGGTATGGGAGATGACTACAGAGTAAGACTGTGGTGAAAAGCAACATCGTGGGCTACTATTGCTAGTTTATGTTTTAATATGCAAGAAACAATCTCACAATGATGCATTATCAAACATTAAAGGGCAAGGTCATTTCCACTGCACCACGTGTGCACTTTTCATAGACCACATGTTACTGAATTAATTTAGTTAACCGATATGCAATCATAAGCCAATTCCTAATTTTTACATCCATGAAAAACACAAAAAAAAGGACCCTGGCACTCAGCCATAAAGAATAATTTGTTGCATCTCCAACAAGTGCTTTAGCCAGTGAATTATAAAGAAATGATACACAAGTAAAATAACTGACATGTTATGTGAACTGTAGCATCAAAAGCCTTAGTAAGGCAAAGACAAGGAGTATGCATTGTCAGCATTTCACATTTTCAAAGAGAATACCACAATGCAAGACCTCACCTAACAAATGCATACTCCATAACTAACAAGAAAACTCTCCCTCACCAATGTTATTCTGCATACAGTCCACAAGGAATCTCTCCATGATTTTTACAGGAGTACTGGTCATGCTGATGGATCTAACAAACATTTGTTTGGAATGAGGTATTCTTCCTTTGTGAGCTGGTACCAGTACCAAGTCACGGACATGTCCAGATGCTTACATTATTGAGCAATACATTTGATTGGGTTTAGTTAGATTTTCCTTAATGCTGGGTGTGGTTTAATAGAATTTGAATTTTAAATGTTGCCTGTAGCAGGAATTACCATGCATATACTTATGACAGACCTGGTATGTTCCTTTACTTATTGTAAAGCTTGCATAATATTTTCTGCAAGAACATTTGCAATATCCTGTGGTTACATAATCATTATGCATGTAATTATTTACAGATAGCATTGCACATTCACAGTTCCCTGCCATTTTAAGTGTAATTAGAATACCCAATTACTATTTAATTATCGTTTTCAACTTAGCAAAGCTCAAAGGTTAGGCTGAAAATATATTAAGAAGCAGAATTACTATTTGTATTTTAATAAAGATTTATAACTACAGTAATTTTTGAAAGCTAAGTAGTACTTTTCTTTAGTTGCATAAGAAACTAATTTTATTATTCTACCCATGTGATTTTGCTGACTTTACCTGTATATTTGTGCCAACAGTATGGGGGCACAAATTTAGAAATTAATCTCATATAACTTGTGATAGTGACCAACACTAAGAACCTTCTTAAGTGAGCAGTTTCTATGTCATAATTAGCATTTCTCTGTTTTAACTTAATTGAGGTACCACTAAATTTGGCCAAAGGGAGGTTACAATGTCCAGCAAGGTGTGTGCCATTCACAGTGACATCAGAAATTAACAGAATGCATTTTGGGATACTAGGAGAAAATGTCTGCCTTCCTGGATTTCAAATCTGATTTGGTTCATGGTTAACTAATTATTTTATTGTTATGGACTATCCCACAATGCCACAGTACAGCAACTGTGTGTGCTTGACCTACTGTAGTCAGTGGGCCCTCTGCATAATATTTCATGTGTATGAGGCTCTGGATTTAAGGAGTTCATGCCTTCTAAAAAACAGTATTTTGTGGGTCTTTCTCTCATACCCTCTACGTAAATAAGGGGGAGGAGTGTCTGTAGGTGTGCAGGATGGGGCTGCTAACAAGTTTACTCTCAACATTCTGGACAGGCACACACCTCCACAGGTACTGAATTCACTAGTTATATATAGTGCAAGACTGGACCAACAGAAAGTTAATTTTTTTCTCAAGCATGGGCCAACTCAACTAAGATCTTAAAATGTTCCTGTACAATTTAAGAATGGCAAGCAATTCAAAACTTAAGATTTGTGTTTTTTAACACATTCCTTGGCAGATACCTATTGCAACGTCTCTCACTTTTAGTATTACAATTACTTCTGCCAATCTGTAGTTCTGTCAGTAAACTCATCTGACTGTACATGTAGATTGAACACAAATTATTCACTGCAATAACACAACCTTACCACACACATAAGAAAGTGCTAAACCACTACTGACGTTGATTTCAAGCCTTTTTTTTAAGTCATTTTGGTGGCTGTCCCCAAAAGGATTTTTAATATGATCAGATTGTCTTGAGAGGATTTCCCTCCACTGCTGTTCATACTTTGATTAATTAAACACAAAAGGTTTTACTTTCCCTACCATCTTTTGCACAATGCTGCTTACATGTTTCAGACTACAGTTGATAAATTAATCTGACAGCCATATTCAAATTCCAGTATACATTCAAGCTATCATACATTCATCTACAGAGAAGACTCACAGTAACATGACAAGAGCACTGCCTTCTAAACGTCTGTCAAGAGCCAAGTGAGTTTTCCACTCGTAATAGTAAAGCATGTTAGATAGAAGAGAGTGGTTGGCACTACTGTAAAGGAATTCCACTTAAAGCCAAGCACCCAAAAGCAAACTTGATTGAGGAAACAGATAGTGATAGCAATCTCTCCTTAGTGAGAGAAAAAAATGACATTTGTTTGGGAGTTAAATTGTACAAAAACAGATTTATAATTAAAAAGTGTAAAGCCTTAAAACAAAAAATCACAACAGTTGTAGACCAGCAATGTTCTCTCAACTCAGGGTGTTTGACGTATGACAGCACAAATGTTTCCTTTCTACTCAGATTACTTATTCATCCAATCACCTAATGAATCGATGTTTATCTGACAATTGTTTTAGGTGTTTCTGTATACATGTTATACAATTTAGTAGAAATGCAAATCTTGCTGAGTACTGCCTAAAGATCCAAGAAGAAAAGATTTAGTACAAAACATAAAAAAAAGTACAACTTGCACAATCTAACAGTGAATATCATACTATCAGATGTGTCAAATTACTTTCCAAATCAAACTATGTACATATTAAAAATTAAAACAAATAGTCTTGAGTTACAAATTCAGGGTGAATTAAAGCAATCAAAAAGGGTGTTCATAGCTAACCCTAAACATAACACACCAACTCTTAAAACGTATTCTAAAACCTCTACTCTTAACACACAAAGGCATTTTTAAAGTCTCACTCTTTTTCCTTCAAATCAGCCTTATCAGCTGAGCATGCAACTTGAAACAGCATATCAAATGACTACATTGCTTTCAACAAGCACTTGTATGAAAACTACAAATAATCAACGCCTCAGAAAGCACGCAACTAAAGGGCTGTTAAGTGCAAACCGCAATAAGAAAGCATCAACAAGAATACAAGTTAAAGTACAGGTGCTGAGAATTTAACAGGAAAAGAGAAATGACATGGGTTGATATATAAACACATACAAAATATGTAGGTTTCAACACTACATATACATGGTTACGTACACAAAAAAGCAAACTGCAACTCTTACTTTAGGGCTACTCCACTCAGCCCTCTCTGAAAATGAGCTAGTTTCCAGTTGAGGTAAACAAAAATATAAATGAAAATAAATTATAGTACACCTAGTGAACTATTACTTTTATTATAAAAAAAAATGGTAAAGTGTAGCAAACAGAAGACAGTAAAGAAGAATATTCAAGAGAACAAGTTAAGAATTTATATAGTAGTACACATTTCAGTGACCATATGGTAACTGGTTTTTGATCTGATGTGATGTGATAGGGCATCGCTGTCCCAGTGTTCTGTGTCAACTGTTAGGATGTCACAGACTGCAGGAGTTAGCATTAGTTACATATGACAACTACACACAACCATTTATTTATTTATTTATTTTATTTCCATTTTGATGACCGAGGGAAGTCTAGTGGGCCAAGCAGAGCCCATTTTCAGTGGAGGCTCGGGGAGAAAAGCTCCAAAAGCAGTTAACAGAATATAACACTAGTAAAGTAAGGAGTACACAGTATGCAAAAGCATAAATATACAACTTAAAATACAAATACAAAATCAGGGAGTATACACTTAAAGAACCCAAATGTTAAAATAAAGATGAAGTCAAAAGTAATACAGATAATATAATTAAAAGCACAAGACATAAAGTGTTTATACAAGTTTAGTGTTTGTTCTAACAATAATTTTAGTGATCAGAGGTAATATCAATGTATGGTTCACCTACTTTCCCCAAATATTCTTATCAAGCCTACCATGGATGTTTTGAGGGGACTTTCCTATGATTTGTGTAACCCTGGAGTATGTTTAAATTAGGGAAGGGAAGGGACATTAGGAGCAACCCAATATTGATATTTCAAACAGTGTAAGTCTTAATTATGCTAAAAATGAAAACGCAGGAAACCAAAGACCAGGAAGGAACTGGACCACAAAACTTATAAGCTTTCGTTCGTTTAATAAAACACCATGAACTTCATCAGAATAAATACAAAAACTTGAAACCACCCTTTAAATACTTATGTGCAAAAAATCATCCAGTGACAAAATACTTCAAATAAATTATTTAAATAGCCACTGTGATGTAATGAAAATTTAAAAATACATATGTATAAAAACATAAAAATGTATGTATATAATAGTCAACAATAACAAACTACTACACAGTGTTTCATCAAATAAAGCCGATTTTGTGAACAGCTTGGCTCACTACATCAGAGCCTTTGTAACTGAAGAAAACACGATGTTAATGGTTTCATTTAGTCCTAGAGGGTAGTCTGCTCTTAAAGCTATCTGCCATTTAGTTTCCTTACGTTTTAATAAGGCTTTAAAATTACCCACCAAAGGACCACAAACTACTTTGTCTAAAACAAAGAATGTAAATTTCTTAAAATTGTTACATAATAAAACGTGTCGTGCCAGTGCATTATTCCTGTCTGTTTCTCACTGCTAACACATGTTTATAAATCCTTCTACTTAATGACCTGATGGTCTTGCCAACACAAAAACTGGTACAAGAATTACATACTGCGAGATAAACAATGCCCACAGAATCACATGTAAACCTGTCCTTTGCCCAAATAACTTTCTTGAAATGTTTCAACTCAACAGAAACTGAACTGGCTATGTATCTACATTGTCTGCAATGACCACAAGCAAAAGTCTCAACAAGGTCTTTGACCCCCATTGTGTGATGTCTTAGAAGTACTTTCAAGTATACTCATGTTACATACCTTTTTTATAAGTGAACAAAGGTTCATTACCCTGGACATTCACCAATTCAGAATGTCCAAGCAACACCTTCCAATTTTCCTTAATAATACCCCTAATAATGTCCATTCCATCTGAAATGGGCAATGGGAAGGCAAGCTCAAACACCTTGTTGTTTTGATTCACCCTACTTGCTACACTGAAATTGCCTCTCAAAATGGGGCTAGCTAAACTGTCTCTGAGAGTTATAACTTCAGCAACAATGTTATGTAACCTAAACAAATCATATCCCCTGGCTGTAAAAAATCCAGTCAGTTTGTTAACCTCAGCATCAAAGTTAGAATCTTCACTAGTCAAACAGCTCAGACTTATAAGTTGTCCCTTGACAAACCCTCTTTTCATATGTTGGAGGTGAAGACTGTCCCTGTGCAGGTACTGATTAACAAAGGTACATTTCCTATGGGTACTACTACTGAAACTAAAACTGTCATCAGGTAGTTCCAAATGATTACCCAGGAAGTCTACTGTTTCCCAAACCCTCCCAGGGTAAAATTAAAAAAAAAAAAACTGGTGGAACAATTCAGGTCTTGCAAGAATAACTGGAAACTGTCAAGGTTCCCTTGCCACAAAAAAAGCAAATCATCATTGTAACGCCTGTAAAATAAAATGTTCTTAGCCAAAGGATGTGTCACAAGAAATTTCATCTCCCACATAGCCATAACTAGATTAGCAAAAGAGGGAGCCACTCTAGAACCCATGACCACACCAGAGATTTGCCTTAAAATACTAGTTCCAAACTTAAAAAAATTGCTTTCCAAAATCATTTCCATCAAAGCAGACAAAGTGTTGATCTTACTTAACATTGTCAAAGTCAGTTAAAGGGTTGTTGAAAAGTGAGTCTAATAGACATTCAGACTTATTAGATGATCCTTTAATTCTGGGGAGTTCCGCCTTTCTTTTTCGAATGCCCCTGTCACTGCATTTTAAAATTTGCATACCAGCAGCATGCAGTATTTCTTTATTTTGCTTTTTTTAAAAAGGTTGTAGAATTAACATTAAACCTCTTGATAAATTTGGAGAAGGAATACTGAAAAATCAAAGAAATTCTCCTCTCTCATAGCAACCTTCTGCTGCAGAGGTCCTTAAACACTATGAGAGAGATAAGTTGAGGAGAGATTTTATGTAGGAGGTAGGAACTGGTTTGAGAGAGAAGATGGGTACGTCATCTGGGAGTGAGGATAATGGTATGGAGTAAGGGCTGGAGAATTTTGTGCAAATTTATTAATGGAATCATTGAAGTAGAAGTTGAATATGGTGGCAGTTTCAGGAGAGAGGTTTGGAAATGGGTTTGGTATCCTGGGAGACCCTGATTTCAGGATTTTATTAATGGTACTCCATATAATTTTGGGGTTGTTTTTTTTTTTTTGAGTGATGTTTTAGGTAATAGTTCTTTTTATATAAGTTATTTTTTTGTGTGTGGGTACAAAGTAGTTTGAAGGTGATTGGGAGATTTGGATTTAAGCCAGTTTGTCCATGCTGTGTCCCTGTGTGCATAAATGTTTGGGTAGAATGGGAAAGCCATGGTGCATGGTGAACTTTGACTCTCTTTTTCCCCGAGTGGAGCTAGGGAGTTAAGAGTATCCAGGAAAATGTGGTTGAAGTTTAGAACTGCATCCTCTAGTGGTTGCCTTTGGATGAAGGACCAGTTTATAGAGCTAAGTATATTATCCAGCACCATAAAATGGTGATGGATAACAAATCTACAGGAAAGTCTCCAGGAACAGATGTTATTCTTGTGGAAGTTTGAAAGCTATGAGGGATTACAATCTGGAAGCTTTTGTTTAACAGTATTTTAAGAGGAGGAGATGCACCAACATCCTGGAAGAAAAACGGTGGTGGCTGTAATACATAAAGATGATAAAGACCCATCAGATCCAGCTTCATGTAAACCCATTTAAATTTTTAAACCACAATTATAAAGTGTTTATGTCTATAAGGGCTAAAAGAATGGAAAAGGCGATGCCAAAATTGATAGATATGGATCAATGTGTTTTATGGAGCGGGGGCAAGTATTTGAAAACATTAACAGAACAATAATGATCCAGAGGGAAGCAGAATGCTAAAATTACCACTGTTGGTGGGTCTTGATACAGAAGAAGCATTCAAAAGAGTAAGAGGAGACTCTAACAGCAGGAGAATGGAAGCATTTACATTCTCTGATAAAATTATAAAGTTGATTAGGAGGATATATGAGGGATCAAAGGCAAAAATTAAAGTGGGTCGGTTCCTGTCTTATAATTTCAGTTTGAGCAGAGGAACCAGCAGGGGTGTTCTCTTTCCCTTTTGTTATTTGCATTATATTTAGAACCACTGTCAAAGAAAGTAAGGGACTCAGAAATTCAAGGATATAATTGCTCTGGTAGTCAGGAAAAGCTAGCTTTATTTGCAAATCATATTATTTTTAACCTGATAAAACCAGAAAAGGACATTTCACTGTTGTGGAACATTTTGAGACAGTTTCAGATCTTTTTGGGATACAAAATTAATGAAGGTAAAACAAAGGCAATAGCTGTAAACTATGTACCCACACACAAATTGGTTCAGCAATATCCATATTTATGGGGACATGATAAAATTAAGTACTTAGGAGTATGGATTAAAAAGGATTCTGTTGTGGCAATTAAAGATATGCGGGAAAAGAATAAACAAAAGATAATACAAAAACTGATAAACTGGAAGCTTTGTTTTACAGATATTTATAGCAAAACACAAGCAGTAAAAAATGTTTTTAGTCCCTTTAGTTTTATATATGGGTCAGGCGTATTTTTATCAACCAGAGGAGGTGTTGTGGATAGTAATTAATAAAGAGCTGAAATATTTATTTGGGAGAGGAAGACAGCAAGAGTCAAGTAGAGTAGGATAAGCTGAATTTTCCAACAGGACAATGTGATTTGGGATTACTTGATTTAAGGTTCCTATGCATAGCTCAAGCAGAAAGCTACAATTTAAAGTGGAAAGGGATGATGACAAAACAGGGGGAGGCTAAAGAAACTAGGAGAGACTGGGATTTCTGATGCAGATCCTTAAGGAGAATAACAATAACCATACAAAATATTGTAATCATAAAGTAGCAGAAAGTATTCTAAGAATCAAGTCATCACGGGAATGGAGAAAGGAGATTTTCCTGATAAGGATGATTGCAATTAAGAAAAGAGGGGGCTAGAAATTATTGGAGAAAACTGGCAAAGGAATCATGGTATTCAGAGCAAATAATTAGAGAGGGAAAGGTAATAGAATGGGAAGAGGCCAAGAATTTACTTGGATTGCAGTAAAAGAGATTACCTTCCATATCAAGCTTTGATATCAAAGTATAGGCAAAAAGAAAGAAATAGGGGAATCCTAAGTGAAAGGTCAGAACTGATAGAATCTAGAACATAAGCTGCTGTTAAAAAAAGGGATGTACAGCATATAAAATATTGCAAGATAACTATAAAAATCAATCAGGGGAGGTTAGCAAGGATTAGGAAGACAGATTGGATAAGAAATTCACAAATAAACAATTTGGGGGATATATGTATGCCTCCCAAATAAGCAACAAAGTCTAGCAGATTTAGGATCTAGGAGATTTGGAAGTATTTACAAAGGTATTTTTATACCCCAAGTATACTCCAAATATTTTTTTCCTCAGGTAGATAGCAAATGTTGGCAGTATGATGGGGAAGAAAGAGATAATTGGGAACATATTTTTGGGAGTGTAATGAGTTGGGAGACTTTAAGCATTACCTGCAAACTACACAATCAGAAATACTTGGTGAGCAAATTGGTATAACCAAGGAAATGATTTTATTAAACTATGATACAGAATCGGAATTGCCTAGACATAGTAAGGCCTTTCTGTTTTTAATTATGGTGACTACAAAAAAATCAGTTACTAGAAAATGGAAATCAAAGTCTAAACCAACTGTACTACAAGTTGTGAATATAGTAACAGAGATAAAACAACTGGAAATGTAATTTTTAGAAAACAGTAGGAGTAAATTACATAATAAAATGGGAACTGTGGGAACAAGACATCCAGAATAATGTTTTGGAAGAGGAATAAAGTTTAAAAGAAAGCAGGAATTGAACAAGCTATGTAATGTTTGACTGACAATGACTGGATAGATTACAAGTGATGTATAATGTCTGCAACTAAAGATGTTTCTTGTTTAAAACAAAAAACGTATAAGACCGAGGAGCTTTGTACAATTTGCTTTCTTGGGGGCAGCAGACTATATATCAGGCAAATACATCTTCCAATGCAAAAAGAACCGGAAGAACTGGTGTAGGTTTGGGAAAGTCCACTTGCAATAAATCGTATTTCATCAGAGACAATGGAATTTTACCACGCAAAAAGCCTTTTAAAACTAGTTTTATGCTCCACTGGAAATATTTTCAGAAAAAGAGAATCCTTCAAAGGGACTGGCAGAAACAAAACTTTCCTTAAGATCTTAATCAGAAACCAAGAAGAAAAAAACAGAAGTTGTCCCTTCACAATCATTTTGTGGTTCAAAATCTTGAACCTCTTCAGAAAAATAAAAAATTCATTTTTTTCTTGCTAGAAACAGTTGAAGTGGAATGGTCAAGAGCATGAATTAAGCCCAACAAATCACTCTTTTCCAAAGTAACTGATACAGAAGAAGACATATGACTAAGAGTTTGCTTCTTTTAACAGGAATTTCTGAAGAAGCAGACCTGTTTTTGTCAGGCAAAATCTCCTTATAGACAGGCATTCCAACTTGGCTAGGCAGGCAGGCAAACATTCCCTGCTCCTTCTCCCAGAATCAACATGGGTGAGGTTTCCCCCTTGCCCACCAAAGGCACTCCAGCAGCCACAGAGAACATTTCTAACCCCTGGTCCATAGTGGTTGTAGGGACTACACCAGAGGGAGCCAATGAAAAAGATGAATGGATTGAGGAACCAGAAATGGCCACAACTGAGTCACCCATCTATTGCTGAGGCACTTTAGCAGCCTGCTGTGGCAGCAAAGTATGTTTATTATTTTTTTTTTTCTTTTTGTGGCTCGTAGAAGGAGGAACTGAGGAACTGGTAGGTTGCTCCATGGTAAAGCTGAAAAAGGTGGATTGATTCAAGGAAAAGCTTGGCAGCAGTTGTCAGTGAAACATGTAAGTAATAAAAAAGTCTTGTTTTCCAAAAAAAAAAAAGAACACAGTGAAAAGCACTTTAAACACTTACCCCAACCCCAAATTAAAATAACACAACTTTTACTAAGGACAAACCTGTTTTAAATTAGTTTTAACAACTTTTTACAAAAAAGTAGAAAGTGACACACCTATTTAGAGGTTAGTAAAAGTCTCATAAATCACCTAACACAATATCCTTATTTCTTTTGCAAGTATCTTCTCCTCTCTCAGACTTACTGAAGGTTGATCCACTTTAGAAACTAACGTATATATTGTGCATTGCATTCTGCTTGCTCACTAGAATCTTACTATACAGTTTTTTTCCATGTAACTACTCAAAAGTACTCAGTTATTGCTTACATTTCTGCAGTTTTTGCATGTCAAATGCTTTGTGTTTTACCCAGGCAGATCATGAAATTTATTAATATTGATCAGTGTACTGCCCTGGTAAGCAAATATATAGTAAAGACCGCAAGAGGAGTGCTTTTTGGTAGTAAGAAAGCTCTGAAAGGCTTGGCACCCAAACCCTTTTTTTTTTCTTCAGCTCATTTCAAGCTGAATAATAGTTTGGGTGCATGGAAGGTGACCTTGAAGCTTTGGAAATTGGACAGATATTATATCATATGCAGGCTATAACCCATACAGCTAAGGCTACTGCAGTACTGATCTATATTGTGAACATAGGTTATACTATACTACAGATGAATGTCTTACTTTGTGTAAACTGGTTGCTGCAAGACTGTTTGTGAAAAAATGATCATGGCTTGGCAGGAAAATGCTTAGTATACTTAGGTATAGGACAGTAAAGGAACTGTTAAAATGTACAGATCAGTCTGCCTTTCTCTTCTAAGTTTTGACCGTTTCCCATAATGGAGACCCAAAGAACAAATTTTAGGTCCAGTGGCACATGTAGTAGCTATCCTTTGATGTCCTCAGGTTGGCATTGTAACATTTACCACTCATGTTGCCTGCTGTCCTAGTCTACACATTGACAATATCATAGCATTTTATTGCTTTCTTGCTGACCCTGAAAGTCATCTGCAAACATTTTGAGAGACAGTCTTTAAGGGTGGTGCCCTGGGACCTCTTGCACATTTCCTCAATCTTTTTAATAAATTATCTCTTTTTTTAATTTTTCAAAATGTTTTGTGTTTCTAATACTGTTACAGGAATGGATCGTATTCTTGAGTTGGGGTACACCTGGACTGCTTCAGTCTTGAATATTTTCCAAGAGTGTTTTTCTCAGCACATGCAAGGTACCCAGAATTACCTTCTGCTGTTTATACAGAATTACATGTATTGGTAGCATATTTAAGTATGCTTGAAAATTCTTTTTTTTATTAGCCATGCTGTTCCTACTACTTCTGGAACTATTTTTATTCCACATTTCCATAGTTTCTGCTTGCATTTTATGACTTTGTGTCTCTCAGTACACAGGACACTATAATTGCTGGGTGTAGCTATTTCAATGATTAATGATACTTCTGTCCTTTTCTGCTTTCTTAACTGTCGGTATTGAATGATCACGTGTGAATTCCTTGAATTATCTCATGGGTACCTAAGCATGTGTGTCTGACATTTAACTCCCATAATGACTAGGATGGTAAAGTTATATACCTTTTTTGCCAAAACTTTCCAAGGTATGACTCTTATGATTTGGAAGGATACTATTAAAACATGGGGGCTTAGATCTTCTAGCTGATTCCAAGGAAATGATGGCAGGATCAGACACCATTTTTAATACATAAATGTGTGTACAAACCAATAGAAAGGCCAGATTTCCTAGGCAAGGTGGCTGAGAGTACGTTTCTGACAAGGAATCCTCAAAAGGCCCGTAGAGCTGGAGTAAATGCAGTAGATTTGAGCTTAACCATTCTAAATAAACTGAGAGTAAGACAACTCTTTGACTACCCATTTAGAATGTTCCAACATTAAATTTTCAGGCACATTTAAGTTGGAGGGGAGATCTATGAAATAATATATATATATATATATATATATATATATATATATATATATATATGTATATATATATATATATATATATATATATATCTGTTAGACTGAGTGGTTGTCCCAAAGGTAGTATGTTTATTGGGCCACAGTGGGGTAGCATAGATTCTTTGCTATGCCACTACATATTCCCCAGTGAACCATTTGCAGTTAAAACTTAAGATGGTTGAGGTGGACATCATCAGAACTGATGTTGCAGGCACAAGCCCTACTGTGTGAAGTTCTGGAAGCTTGGCCTATACAGAAGTACTCTCAAAAACACAGTAGGTATTTTTTTGTTCAGGAATTGCTAATTAGAAAGGGGACACAGACTTTTCACTATGAGAAGAACTCAATGGCCAGCTGCAGGTATCAAGGAACCACTGTCTAGCTGTGATGCAGCATCTAAATGTAGTGAGGTCCCATGAGACTGAAATGTTAGTGTGGCACTGTCAACTGAAAAAGGGACTTTAACAGATAGGAATTTATCCATGGGAGATATCTCGGCCAAAGGCTGACAAAACTTGCACCCCTGTGGATCCAGTGACTTCAGGCCCTTACAAGACAGAAAGAGCAACTATGTTCTCATGTACCCTGCCTACAGAAATTTTCACAGCCTATTTCTCATCCATCTTTTTAGCTTACAGTCAGACACTTTATGTGAAGGCCAAAGACCGAAAAGACACCGGAGCAGAAAATCCTTATGAAGAATGTATTTGCCACAAGCACACTTATTGGTGACCTCTCTTGAGGATGACATCATCCTCAGAAAGATCTCTAAGTCACACATCTAATCAGACAATCACAATATAATGTATCACCCATATACGTAACTCAGAATGAAAATGAACAAAAAGGGTACTTATCACAGCTCTAGAGGTCATCTGGGTTGGTATTGATTGATGTGTGTGTGTGTGTGTGTGTGTGTGTGTGTGTGTGTGTGTGTGTGTGTGTGTGTGTGTGTGTGTGTGTGTGTGTGTGTGAGAGAGACCATGTACATAAAAAAAAATAATAATAACGGACTATCATAGTGAGGGTACCACTTTACATTAATCCCTATACTCTACTGATACATATAGCATGGGGAAGGTTATCGCTGTGTGAGGACATGGGCACAATGGGCCTATTGGTCAGAGGAGCATTCAGACTAAAATGCTCTTCAAATCTATTGCTAGACACAACAAATCAGTGAGGAAGCACCATAACGTCAACTTGTGCAATGTGGACACAATAACATCAACGCATGAAGAATTACAGAAGAAGCAGTTAAGGCAAAAAAAAAAAAACCTATAGAGTTGTAGAAAATGTATCCGGAAGCTGTTTAAAAACAAGAGCACATCGGACAAAAGATGCTGTTGCTGAGAATAGGGGATACAAAGTGGCTGAACCTGAACAAAGATGTGGCTGCTCCTGGAATTTTTTTAATCAGCACAGCATATGCTGCATTATAACTTTAAGGTTAAGGGGGATAGTTATTAGCATGGGTAATGCAAATATGGGTGCAGATGAGGATCAGGATAGCAGAAATAAAAGTTGGCAAAGTATATCGGCCACATAATGAAGATAGATTTCAAAAGATGATTTGTGAAGATAATAAGGATGGCAAAAAACAGTATTAGTTACATGATTTACTTCCATTATAGGCTTTATTGTAAAACACAGTAAGAACGTGTAATGTTAAGTCCCAGGTAGCTTAACAAAAGTCACTTGCAAGAAACCATTTATACTATCAAAGAAGCAATAACTGTATCTTCAGCACCCTCGCCCTCTGTAAGACAAACATATATGCTCATACACAGAGTGTGCCCTTCTCATTTCTTTCATCCAGTAAATTAAACTTTGATTGCTTCAGCCTAGGACTGCCTCCACCTATGTTCCATCATATCTAAAATCAATGCAATACTCAAGTGAATGTTTCCATACCTCCTGTACCATCTAAAATTAAAGTCAGTGTTCATGTCTAGGGTCATTCTTTCCACTCTACTCTTGTAAAATAAAAGAACATTCTTATGTCTAGTGTCACTCTACCTCCTATCCTGACATCAAAACAAGAGAATATTCATGTTTTCATGCATAGGGTAGCCTTCTTCTGTACCCCACTCCCCAGCAGCTGTGTGCCATATGCCATAATGTTTGCGGTATAAGGAAGACTGCTTTCAGAGATGGTCTGCTGCACTGCACCAGGTCTTAATGTGGCACACTAATCTGACTCATGAATAAACAGCTTAAATAGCTTATTTAAATTTAATTTCCATTCTGCCTGGTCAATATGACATGCATACATGTTGTGAAAGCTGTGTACACAAATGCATACCCGGTGAAGGCAGGATATGCAAATAGTGCTGTATGGGATGGGGTAAATTACTGGACCTTTCAAAGGTGCTCATAGACCCCTCCCACTTCTACAGGGGAGAATATGAGCAGGATGATATATGGGCTGCTATAGTTCCCTATATACCATGACATTACATGCACAACTGGACTCACTGCCACATTTTGCTTCCTTTTTTTTTTCTTTCTTTTTACAAATGAGTATGGCACAGGATGGAATATTGGAACACACATTACCATATTTCTATGCCGTACTGTAGTGCTTAGCAGAATAAAGTTTTAAGTCCATTACATGTTAGAGCACTATGGAACAGTCAGAGAAATGCAAATTTTATGACTCAAACACTTAAATCCCACTGGCTATTGTACAGTATAATAGTGTGTGAGGAACTTATAGTACCAAACACAATGTCTGTAAATCCAGGACATAGTCAGTAATGGAATGCACATAAGGAATGACAGGGTGAAAACCAGCAAATGCAAAGTATAGAGTGGCAGCCTCATGTAGAAAAATTCTTCCAGATAGCTTTTTAAGTCAGAACATTAATAAGTGGGCAAAATTTTTGGTAATAAGTATCATTTTGTAGGTAGGCTGTATTTCACCAAAAGCTGTATAAACATATATGAATGTTTTGACTTATCAGTGGTGGTAAACAGGATGTTGTATGCCTTTTTTAACATTTTTTTTGCAGTCTGTTATAAAGCTACTAGACGGAATTCAAATTTCTGAGACATGGAGATCAGTTTCTGAGTGTTGCATCAATACGAACACAGGGAAAAAACCATAACAGCAATTAATGTAATGAATGTAGTAGTACCAAATGTATCTATTTGGAAGGAGCAGTGCAATGATAAATATCATAGGTAGGTACTAGGCTATTGGCCCTGGGGCCTATATAATCCTAGTTAAAAAGGTTCCCTGGCTTTCGCCACCCAAGACAATTATTTTCCTGTGCCCCTGTCAAGCAGTGCTGCAGAAGTGATCTCTGGGGTGAATTTTCTATTTCCAATCCAGTCGTCAAGGTTTTTCTTAAAGAGGGCCAATGAGGAGCTTTGCTTGACATGAATGGGTAGTTTGTTCCAGAGTATGGGAAGTCTCTGGTACAGGAATCTATCCCTCCAGCATGTTCTGTTTATTGTGATGACAAGGTTTAGGTCCCTGGAGCATGTGGTTTGGAGAGTTTGGGATTTTTTTAAGTGTAGCATGTCCAACAGCTCTGGGTTTGTATGTTAGGCAGAGATTGACTCAGAGTAGGCGATATGTGATGGAGTAGAGCTGGAGTTTTTTTAGATGGTCTACGTATGGCATCTGTTTGAGGCCGGTAATCCTCTTAGTGAGGTATTTCTGTGGCCTTTCCAATTGTTGTAGGTGTCTTGTGAGATACATGCCAAATGGGCCACTGTACTCTATAATGGGTCTGATGAGGGATGAGTAGAGAGGAACAATGACCTCCTTTTTTCTAGAGGAGAAACCTTTTGTGATGACGTGTGCCACATAGAAGGATTTCCTGACTACTGTGGCGATGTGGTTATCAAAGAAGAGACTACTGTCCACCTGTGTCCCGAGGTCTCTTATCACACCTTCAGTGCTTAGTGAGCTACTGCCTATGTGGTGTTCATGGGTACTGAGTTTTTCCCAAAGGGGATGAAAATGCACTTCTTGGCATTGAGCTTGAGGCCATGATTTTGACACCAAGCATCTGTCACTGTGAGGCCCTTTTGTAGAATGTCTACATCATTAGGTGATTCTATTATGGCTCCCAGTTTGCAGTCATCTGCGAACTTTGTTAGCCAAAGACCTTTTTTTGTTGTTGGCCTGCACTTCAGAGAAGTAGATGCTGAACAGGAGAGGACCCAGGGCCAAACCCTGTGGTACTCCACTTGTCACTGGACTGACGTCGGACTTGGAGGTGGCTACTTTTACTGTGTGGGTTCTGTCAGTGAGCCAGTTGGCCACTCATCTTGTGACATAGGGATTTATGCCCAGTTTAGTGAGTTTATCTATAATTTCAGAGTGGGGGATGGTATTGAAAGCCTTGGCGAGGTCAAGATAGGCTGTGTGCACTACCTTGCCCTTGTCTACGGTTCTAGTGACTGCTTCAAAGAAGTCAATCAGGTTTAGTAGACATCATCTACCTGGTACAAACCCAAACTGAGTGGGGTCCAGGTTTTGGAGGTTACCTATGCCTTTGTTTATATGCTCCAAGATGATATGTTTCATGGCCTTGCAGACCAGGCTCATCAGGCTAATGGGGTGGTATTTTTTGTGGTCTGTGGTGGCACCCTTTTGTGGAGTGGGATAACCATTGTTGTGCGCCATTCAGTAGGCACATAGCCTGAGGTGAGGCTATGACTGAACATGGTACTTAGATGGGAAGGCAGTTCGTTCTGTATTTCATGCAGTATGCAGCCTGGAATGTTGTCTGGTCCCATAGATGTTGTGTTCTTGGCTTTGGAGAGTGCGGTCTTTACTTGTTCATCGGTGATTACAGGGGCTCTGCACTCTTCCGGTATTAAGATGGGCCCTATGGGGGGTAAAGTTAGCAGTGAACCTATCTGCCAGGATGCTGGCAATATCAGTTGGTTCTGTACATTTAGTGCCATTGTGCTGTAGGTCAGAGCAGATCTGAGTGTTGCCATTGAGATTCTTGACATAGCTGTAGAATGCTTTGTGGTTGTCTTTGGGATCAGTGGCGATTTTAATTTCATAACTGGTTTTGGAGGATTTTATGAGGGAATCTCAGCTTCTTGCTGAGGCTGACCAGGGAGTTCCTCCAATCTTGGGATTTTATTCTTTTCTGCAACAAATTCTTCCTTCTATTGTAGAGCTTGTTTATGGCAGGGGGCCACCAGATTGGCTTCTTTTTTCTGGAGGATAGCATCTTGGTTCTGTTGGGGATGGCACGATCCATGCACTCGTGTATGTGCTTATACAGTGCATTTGTGTAACATTCAGCAGTCGTACCTTTAATTTCCGTCTGCATAGGTGTCGTGAAGTTTGCCACGTCTGTCTTAAAAAGCATGAATTTGGGTTTGGAGTAGTTTTTGATGGTGGTTTCCTTAATGGGGGGTGGGATATGGATGTCTAGGGTGATTAGCTTGTGGTCAGATCTGATCAGCAAGGAGTTGACCTCTGGTGTGGAACACCCGTTACCCATATTGATAATGACCAGGTCCAGGATATTGCTGCTCCTGGTGGGGGTGTGGACAAGCTGATCCAAGGCATTGGAATTTATGAATTCCAGAAAACATTGAGCGAATGAGTTGGTACATGAGTAGTTTTCCCAGATGATGGTGGGGTAGTTGAAATCGCCCATAATTAAGGTATTGGGTTGTACCTTAATATTTTCCAGTATCTTAAGAAATGAAGAGCAGGAATCCTGGGGCATGGTGGGGGATCTGTAGCAAGCTACAACCTAGACTGCAATCTTGCCCAGTGTTAGTTGCACTTGGGTAATTTCGGATGCATTATGTTGAGCAACTAGCCTAGAGGTGTGGATATCCTTAATGAATATGGACATGCCTCCACCTTTAGTGTTTCGGACCAGTTAGGTGGCCGAAAGGTGTGGTATGAATTATAGCCTGGTAATGCAGGGATGCTCTTTGGAGCCTTGAACCAGGTCTCTGTCAATGCACAGATGTCGATGTTCTCCATTTTAAGGAGTGCCTCGAGTGAGTGCATTTTGAGGTTTAGACTTCTAGCATTGGGTAGCATTATCCTCAGAGTTTGCTTGCTTGTAACTTTTACAGTGGTGAATTTAGCATTTGAACCTTGCCTAAAAAAGGCACTATAGGGGTGGAAAGAGCCTTAGCCAGTATCCAGAATCCCAGGGGTGACAGGTGCAGGCCATCTCTGGGAAAGCATTGTGGTCTGTCAACCATGTCATCCCAGACAGACAGATACTGGATACCCTTAGAATGACACCAGAAGCTTAGCCAATTGTTGAAGTCAATCATTTTGTCCTTGTACTATGGTATCATTCTGGGCGATGGCAGGATGCTACTCAGGGCTAGGTTCGGACCTGCCTGGGCTACAAGATCCGAGAGCTCCTTCATGTCTTTTTTCATGTAGTCACACCAACATGTACAATGACAGAGCTGTATTTGTACATGTGGAGTGACCTGAGTGCGTGCATTATGTGGCAGATACTGGCACCCGACAAGCAGCTGACAGTAACTTTCTCCTTGTTTAGCCTGGTGAGTGGGACATCAGTGTGCCTGACTATAGAGTCACTCATGACTAGTATGTTGGGTATGTTGTTTACTGACAGAACCTCTAGTACATTTTGTTACAAAAGAATGTAATAAACTTCTAAAAGACAGACACGAGTTCAAGAAGTTTAGTCAAGGTATACACACATTTTTTTCAAAACTGCATAGGGGTTTTAGATTCAGCAGAACAGGTTAATGAAAAATATCAGGAAGACCATGCAACATTACAGGAAATTATTGAACATCAGTTACAGCATAAAGAAAATAAATTAGCTGCACTGACAGAGACTGACTTCCTGCATACAACAGATGAGCTTAAGAAAACATTGCAAAAGAGCAGGAAACTACAGCTGATCTGTGCAAGAAAGGAATATTTTACAATATACTTGTGTTTTAAAAATGGTTAAGCATACATGGTAGGATCTGATGTATGGACAAATCATTCTCAAACATTTTAAAACTTTCATTCAATTAAAGCAAGACGTTTATCAGTACTACAGTAAAGTAGAGCATATGACTGCCATTCTCACAGCATAGTCAAAAAGTAAACAAAACAGTTCTAGTGCATAACAGTAAAAATCTGAAGTCACAAGATTGACATGCATGTATTTTCTTTTCATATAAAGTACATCTGTTAAAATGCACAAGAGAAAAGGCAAACAACAGCAAATGTAAATCATGTAAATATAAACGTGTTAGTTAAGCCAATATCTATTTTTATTAAATTATATAGTAACACCACACCAAACAGTTAAAGTTCTGATAGGCAATTTTAAAAAGAAATAAAATCACAGATGGTATTAGTCAAGCAGTCTTGCAGTTAAATAAAATAAAAAATACTGAAATCCAAGTTAAAAAATATGTAAGCTAATTGTAAAATAATGTCTAGTTATGTAGTATAAATGCATAGTTATGCAAATCATAAATATAATACTGTTTTTACAACTGCATTCTAATATCAAGCTGTAAGTGTATTAATACATGATTAAAGGAAAAATGCTAAAAGGGTTAATTATGGTCTACAAAGTCTAAAATGTGAGCTCAGACCTTCCCAGAATGGATAAATAGTTACAGGAAATATTGAGCAGATAAGGTAAAAAAAAGACTGATTGCCAGACAAGTGGCTTGAGTTTTTCTAAAACATTATTGTTATTAAAACATAACTGTTAAATGTTCACATGCAACACTATTTGGTATTTATAATAAAACATCACAATTGTGCATACATGTCACTGATAATCTGTTTGCAAGTAAATGTTAAAAGTAAAAAAACCCTGGAGATAGGAAATTCACCCCGGGGATCACTTCTACGGCTCTGCTTGACAGGGGCACAGGAAAATAATTTTCTTGGGTGGCAAAAGTCAGGGTGTCATTTGGCTAGGCTTATATAGGCCCTATGGCCAATAGCCTAGTACCTACCCATGAACCTAATTATATCAAGTATTGCCAGCAGGTGGGCCATAATATACATACAGTTCAAATCAATTATGCAGGAGGGTAAACAGCAAAAACTTTATAAAAAATGATCAAATCAGACAAAGGTCCATAGTTTGTTAGTAACCTAATAAAGCAAATGTATAACCAAAGTGTTGGGCTGGCATACATTCTATTCTTACAGTATAAAGCAAATAAACAATATTGCAGTACTACAGGGGGAGGGGTACTTTCTCAGTTTTACACTGACTGTGTGAGAAGTACTGCAAAAGGGTCTAAAATAAAGCTACAGGAAGAAATAATATCTCATTCCTTCTTGACAATACTCTTTTTTTTTTGGGGGGGGCAGGTATTACTGCATTAGAAATACTGGTAATCAGATTAACCTGACATGATAAGATATTTTACAAGTTGCTAATAGCTATTTATTATTGTTTTTTTTAAATATGATTTTGGCAAGACAATGTTGGTATGCAAAAAGCATGAATGTTTCTAATTGTTGGGTATGTAATTGCCTCTGGTGGTAACTTACCTGAACCTGACCCGTAACTTTCCACCACAGTGCTGAAAATAGCGAAGCTGTGGAAACGGCCAACCAAATTCTTTCCCTGGGAAAGAATTTGGTGTTCCGCAGCTTTGCGATAATCAGTTTTCGAACTTCACAGTTCGAACATCTGGTGTTCGAACTGCTGAAGTTTCAACGAACTGACAGGAACCCTTGTATTAACTATGTAAAACTGCATTTTGACTTGAATCAAAAGAAGACTAAAGGTTTTGTTTCTTAATGTGTTTTCTGTATAATCTGTCAAAAGATGCATATTAATATAAATTGTTTTAAAAAATAAAAAGAGGGGATTGTTAGAGTGTATTTAACAGTGAATAACAGATTGAAATGAATTCTGCTACAAATATGCAACATAAACAAGGTATAAAATAAAGCTTTCTTAAATGTAAAAACAGAGTTTAACAATATGTGATTAGCATCCATACTAAATGACTGTGGCTTGGAAAATAAGGAATTTGCTTAATGGACATGTTTTCCTACAGAATCTACAAGAATGTATGCATTTCACACTGTCAGCAAGAAAGCTGACCTGCTTTCTTAAAGAATGGACAACAGGAAAACAATCTGTACGTGTTTCTATCATATGACACTGTTAAGCAAGGAAGTTTTAATGGATATGCTTTCAAGTCAGCATTTGCACAAGATGTTTCCTTAAAAGACAATATCAGTATTGTTTCTCTACAGGATGAAAACATATTTTTCTGCCAACACCAGTAAACAGATGTTTTCATACAAAGACCAAAATAGAATACCAAGGAGAAAAACAGGATGTCAAAACACTATAAAAAGACTATAGCAAATGAAATTGTTAGGAGAGGTATTTGTGTAGGAACACACACTTGTTCTGAGGTAATATTGTATCTCTCACATCATCCATGCTGCTAAGAAGTACATTAGCACAGTACCTGCAGCTGTAACGGTAGTTTGTGTGATTTGTTATAAAAAGCTATTTATTATCCTTGGGTTGGGAGGGTGGCCTAATGGTTAAGGTGTTTGCCTTACAAACACAAAGTGCATGGTTTGAGTCTCACAAGGGATAATTGGCTAGGCTTAAAATGGCTCGCAAGGGCAGTTAGCTTAGTACTAACCTATGAACCTATTAGTTACTGCTTTTAAAGTGACAAAGTTTGGTGCTGCATCACTGTACATTCTGCAAGTTGCTGTGGGCAACAGACTGTAAATGCAATTATAACTAGACTTTGTTTTCAGCAGAATCCAGCAAGCAAGCCCCTAGTGTCTTAAGAAGACTTCAGCTCCATCACAGTAAGCAACACCTTGATAATTAATTTTTCAGAAGGCATTATGCTGCAACTTATAGTACCTACTTTACCACCACCATTGAAAACAGGGATAATCAGCACATGCTTTCAGAAAGAGAGAGCAATGGGGAGAAAGAAGTATATTAAGTACGCAAGAAACTGCAGAAACACAACATCATGGAGGATTAGTGGGGTTTCTAGTTCAGACAATGTAACTGAGCTGCATTAGTCATTGCCTAGTCACACAACAACTTTGTCTATCATAATGCGAGTGTTTACATATGCAACTTACCCCAAGTCCCCAACGAGACCCCTTTGTGACCCAGCAGATTTCAGTGTGGCAGACGGTGCAACGTATCCAGTCACAGCCCTCCTTCTTCTGTATGATAATCTTGCACAATGGGCAGAACATGGCCTCTCCCATATTAACTAGTATCTGCAGAATAAAAGCAGCAATATTTAATTATTGTTTTTATCCATGTAATTAGAGTATGACATTTCTTTTTAAGCAATGGTGCATGTGGTACATTTATTAGGTCAGTTGCTTATTAGAGTCAGGAGAGAAACACAAATGTGTGAGGTCAGTTGCTTATTAGAGTTAGCAGAGAAACACAAACTTGTGAGGTCAGTTGCTTATTAGATTTAACAGAGAAACAGAAACCGAAATCAGAGGAAGATGATGTACTGCAAATAGCCCATTCCTCTATTTATGTATACAGCCAATTGTAACTGAGTTTATTTTTTTCTCCATTCCACATATGAATCTCCTTGTATATCTCCAATGCATTACCTTTTTTAGTTATCCCACTGCCTACAGGCAATCATCTCTCTCTCTCTAATCATTCAGCCCATTTGTTTCCCACAGTGAATGAGACAATCATGGAGGCTGTTGCTGAGACAAACATTTGGGCGTTTCTATTTTTTTTTCTTTACACATCTTTATTAAACACGACATTTTCAAAAAGTGACATAGGTACACATACAGTAATAGAAAACAGACCATAATACCATTCCCATTGTTATTTTCATGCAGTATATGTGTATATATATTTTATTTATATATATATATATATATTCTTAATATCTTTCATTTCATATCCTACATCTCATTCAGTTCAAAAGAATCATTTCCTTAGATACAGCCATTTGCCCCCTCAACATTTCCATCAAAAAGGGAGCTTTTTTAAAATCTGACACGTTACATTCCCAAAAACATGGTCCCATTTCCCTCTCTCTCTCTCTGTCTCTACTTCCCATCATACCTCTAGCATTTTCCATCGAACTGAGGAAAATTTATACAAAGTCTGCTTGAATGTTAAAATACCTGTGAACTCTTCAATGCAAAAATCCCAAATCTTCTGAACTTTGTTGCAGACTTGGGAAACATAAAAATGCCACCCCACTGCTCCTTTGTAAACTGCATTTCCAGTATCTCATCCCAATCTTTTCTAACCTCTTCTGACTGATTCTTAAATTTTCATGCAGTATTTTATATTCCCTACTAATTATCCATTGCATCTGCAGCATCTTTTCTAGACTCACCTGGGTACAAGTTATTGGGATGTCAGCAGTAGTACAGTCTTGGCATTATTTACATTACTGAAAAGAAATCTGCTGTCACAACTGAAGCGCTTGCCTCAATACTTCATATGTAATGTTAGTTGTAGCAAGCTGCTTGTTACAGTTTTTTAAAGTAAAAAAAGCCATATTTTTTGCTCCTCAGCTCAAGTTGAGTGGCAGACCTTGTGCTTGAGAGAGAGTTGAGGGTGAGGAGTGCCAGACTGGACAAAAAGACTATTTTTTTTTTGCTCCTCAATCTGAAGGGCACCAGATCAGAAAATGACAAAGGGTGCTACATGAGACATCCATGGCCTTGGTTTATTCTCCTAAATCTCTCTGAAGGCAAATATGCAAAGTGTACTACAGATATTGTTATTATCAATGGATCCACATTGGATGGGAAGGGCACATCACATGCAACCCATGTAGCAGTTGTGAGAGAAATATGTATTCACATATATAGTAAAACATGTATTCATGTATGTATTAGCATTATGCTTGCTGCATTAGGAACTTAAAAGGGTTAACACATTTATTCTGCTACAGGCTTGAAAATAATTGCATGTACTTTCTGACTTTGCTTCTTGTCAGCTCAGTGAATGACCTTGTTCATACACTGAGAAACAGATGATTTTGCTAACGTTAGGAAAAGGAACAATACAGTATTCTGAAATGTTACTAGACTTAAGCAAATAACCTTGTTCATACTGCAGCTGTAGATAAGATTATAGGCTGAAATCAGAATATGCTTTATGCTCAAAGCAGGAAAGAATCACTAATTGCAACACCGAAATATGAGTGAATTGTTACAGACTGGCAGTTAGCGAGGCCACATTGATATCTTAGGAAATTTTCACATGGGAAGTTTATACTTGCTATATCAGCAGAAAAACTTAGTAAACACCTGTCTTAGAACAATGCTAAGAGTTGTATTTTATTACGTTAGCTTAGAGGGCAATGGCTTACAAAACAGTATAATAATGAAGTATTTCCTGTATAATGTCAGACAAACTTCTGAACTGCATTTTTGTCTCCTTGTACAAGAATAAAGGAACCTTAACTGAACGTTGGCTGCATTGATCTTTGATTTTTCCTTTGACACAGTCTAGCAGAATCTTTCTGAACTTCAACCTGAAAAAAATACATTTGCCATTAAAGAAATAATGGAAGGAATGAATTATTCACTTTCAGTAAACTTAGACAATGTACAGGAAAACTGTCAAATTGGACTGTCTTTAATCAGACAGTATAGCACACGCTGAAATGATAATCACCGGATACATTCTCATTACACAGCAATAAGCCTATGAGATTGACATCTTAAATATTGCTGTTCAAATGTACGCATGTTACGGCAATTTGGGACAATGCTATAACAGGCTTTAACTAAGATGGTGCGATGCCAGTTTATCTCAGACTTCAAAATAATATAATCCAAATGCCTTGCAAGAGTCTTTGTGGCTAGAGTAAATATTGTGAGGATAGTGCTCAAATGAACCACATTATTCAGATGTCTGGAAATGAGACAATTCTAATAATGTATGACATATGAAAACATCATGTAAAAATTGAGGAGACACATGATCGAGCTTGCTGAATATGTGCCCATGCAGGTATGCCCTTAGACTTAAGCAGCATTCTACCATCACCAAGAATGATGCCTCAATGTAAACAGAAAATGATTGACTTTAACAATTGGCTTAGTTTCTGGTGTTATTCCAAGGGGATCCAGTACCTGACAGATTGGGAAGACATGAACGACAGACTATGATGCTTTGCCAGAGATGGCCTGGATCTATCCCCACTGGGTTTCAGGCTTCTGGCAAAGGCTCTTACCTCCCCCATAGAGCCTTTTTAGGCAATGTCATGAGGTCAAAATTACCAACATGAAAATTTAATTAAAACGCAAATTAATGGTCATGCTGCTAAATGCTAGGAGTCTAAACATGAAATTGCACTCATTGCAAACATTCTTAACCGTGGAATATGCTGACATTTGTGTAGTCACAGAAACCTGGTTCAAAGCTGCGGAGAGCACCCCAGCCATACCTGGACACTCATCCTATCATTCATTCAGACCCCAAACCATGGGCAGCAAAGCAAAAGAAGGTGGAGTTTCAATATATATTAAAGATATACACACCTCCAGGCTGGTCAAGCACAGGAGACACTCCAGGTGCAGTTAACTGTTGACAAGACCCCTATTCAAATTATAGCTAGCTACAGGCCCCCCCAGGTTTGACTCAAGATGCCCACTCCACCTATCTGGACCTCTTCGAATCTATCAACATGCAATCCTTTACCCTGATTCTGGGCGACTTTAACTATCCAACCATAGACTGGAAGAACTACTCATGCCAAAACACAAATGCTCAGAGATTCATTGATTTTGTCAGTGCAAATGCCTTGAACCAACTAGTTGCCACCCCCACAAGAGGTGATAGTATCTTGGACTTGGTATTAACCAACATGAGTAACCACTGCAGCATCACTACAGTGTCATCCTCCCTGAGAAGATCTAACCACAAAGCGGTCACTTTCAAATTCAACCCCCCCCCAGCTAAGGTCAAACAAAAAAACTTCTCCAGACCTGGTTACAACCTCCTGAGGGAAGGTATAAACAGCTTTACACCTCCCTCCCTCTCTGTAGGAACTGGCACAAATGTTCAAACCCACACCAAAGTACTAAACGAGCATTTACATAGCTGCATGGAATCAGGAATACCTGACAGGACTAAATCCTCCTCCTCAAGGAAGAGTACACCTGTTTGGTGGACATCTGCAATAAATAAACTCCATCAAAAAATTGCTGCCCAGGACCAAGAAGGAACAGGTGCCTAATTGGAAGTAATATCTCCTTAGTCTGAGCAAGCAAATAAGAGCACTAGTGAAATCATCCAAAGCAAACCTAGTCCAAACTGGCCACATCTACTAAAGACAATCATAAGGCCTTCTTCATGTATGCCTGCAATCTGAAAGGAAGCACTCAGATCTGCTCAGAACTGGTGGTCAAGGGCACCACATATACAAACACCGTAGAAATAGCCAACCTGTTGGCAGACAGGTTCAGTGAAAACTCTGTTCCCCCAATCAGTAATTCAGCACATCCCCAGCACCTGCCCTCCTCCTCTTATCTCTAGGGAGTAGGTCATCACTGCCCTCTCGAAGACAAAAAATACAGCCTCCATGGGACCTGATAACATCCCAGAATGCATCCTACATGAAGTCAAGCAGGAACTTGCAGCACCATTAGATGCCCTATTCAACCAAAGCCTAAGTACCAGCTTTATCCCAGCTGAGTGGAGGACAGCCACTGTTGGGCCATCCACCAATTCAGGAAATTATAGACCCATCAGCCTAACTAGCCTGATCTACAAGGCCATGGAACGGACTATCATGTAACCTCATTAACAAGGACATTGGTAACCTCTGAGGTGCATGCCAAAATCAGTGGGCTATGGCTGACTAGGTTTGCAGATGACTGCAAGTTAGGTGCTGTCATCAATTCCCCTAGTGATGTGGACATCCTCCAAGAGGGTCTCACCCAAACAATCGACTGGTACTAGAAACAAGACCTCAAACTGAATGCCAAAAAAATGCATCAGCATGCCCTTTGGGAAGAGTGACGTGCCCACAAATTATCACATTAATAACAAGGTCCTAAGCACACAATCAGTCGTGAGGGACTTGGGCACCCAAGTTGATAGCAATATATTATGCTACAGTAGAAACTGCTGAGGTAACCCTTCAGAAATACTATCTGTCTGAGACAGATATAATAAGCTCTAACATGTACTCTGGCCATTCCTTCATATGACCTACTAATTTGTCTTTAACACCAGACATGTAATACTGCAACTGTGACAAAGATGATCCTATCGTGCTCTGTTGCCAAAGGGTAACATTGTACTGCATGGGAATCTACCCATATATTACAATCTACTTTTACAGTGACTTGTTGAGGAAGGCAGGGCCACAGTGGTAAATCTTTTGAGATGACTGTTGTAAAAAGAAAACTTCCCTGTATCTTGCCCTGCATAAGATTGTTTTTTTACTACATTTATTGTTCTAGAACTTGTTAATGTTATGGATACTTTTATGCTTATTACTGGTAGTTACCATATATTTTTTTGTAAGAAAGTTGAATAGAATTATCTGGTTAATTTTACCACATTTAACTTTATTACTGGAAGCTGCTATACAGTTTTTTGTAAGAAGGTTACAGAGAGTTTTACTGGTAATTTTACCATGTTACAGGTGCTGAATAGCATTACAATTTGCTTACCACATGCACACCTACCTGCAGGACATATAGGTTCAAAGAGTTAGAGAATAAAAACAAGGTATAGGACACAATGTACTGTCACAGGAGTTCTTTCAGGATCTTCAATGGTGTGATGCACTTACTGGTTTTAGTAGTTTAATACCAGGCCGTCAGTCTGCAAACTACTTCAAGCCTAGCCAATATCTAGAGGTTAGAATCAAACCCTGTACCCTATGTCTGTGAGGTAAAGACCTTAACCATTATGCCAAACCCTCACAAAGACATTAACTTGTGCCAGGACCTTCAGTGGTTTGACTCTTCTGTTGGTCCTACTGATGAACAGTCACTAGCTTATCAGTACCTTCAATGGTGTGAGACCTCTGTTGGCCTTAGTGGGGAACAGAGCCACAGGCTTATGTCAGTACTTTCAATGGTGTGAGACCACTGTTGGTCCTAGCAGGGAATGAGGCTACTACTGAAAAAATGCTGCTAAACAAGAAGGTTAGTAAAACCAAATGTTAAAATTTACTGTTAAAATGGTGTCTCCTTGAAAAATATACTGTTAAGTATCTTACATAACTGTCTTTTGCTTGCCTTCCATATAAAGATTTCTTAAACAAATTCTTTGGAAAACAGTTTCACATTGGCTACACAGGTGATTTATAGAACTTTACAGACTTCAGCAAGCAGAACAAAGACTTGTGGGAAGTGACAGTGAAAATTCAGAAAGACTGTGTTCACCTCGACTTTACATGGCCTTAAACAAAACTATTAGAAAGCAACAGGGGATCTGAATTAGAAACAGATAGTACAACCTTCATGATGTCTGGAAGAAAAAAACAAAATAAATGAAAATGAAGTAAAAGGTGCTGAAATATTTCTGGGCAGCTCTTTACACCTATCCGATACTATGGGGTGAGGTTAATTACATTGACAGGTGTAGCTGTACTTTAAGTAGGCTTTACAGAATGGGCAGCCTGTACTCCTTTACCTTTATTAGAGAATGAATGTTCTCCAGCAGATAGTTGAATGGACACATAATGCCCATTGAAAAACAAGTCTTTCACTTCATGGTAGCATAATAAGCTGCCATGAGGTTGGACAAAGGGAAACAAATGGCTGTCATTGTTTATGCTCACTAAATAGTGCTATGCTGTCTAGCAAGCATAAAATTAAAAAAAGTAAATAGAATAAAGAAAGAAATAAATGTGTATGTGTGTGTGTGTGTGTGTGTAAGAGAGTAAGCAAGAGAGATAGAGACAGATAGGGAGACAGTACACAGTAAGGCCTTCTCCATCAGTAGCAGACAGTTCACCAGCATGCCTTCCTTTAATCATAAGAAGTTTAAAACTCTAATGTCTGGCATTACTAAAAACTGTCTTTCAGCTTTTCCTGGTTAGGGGTCACCACAGCAGAACTCCGGTCCGCTAATGACTGGCAGTGGATATTTACAGTGCCGAGGTGCCAGCCTGACACCCAACCTTCAAAGAAGGCACACCCTTTCACGCACGCACCTATCTGCATGTCTTTAAACGTCATTTGACCGTGACTGACTAACTTTAATCCTTAGAAGTTTACAAGCAAATCAATCATTCTACTGGGACAGGGTAACACTATGTAGCAAAACCAGTAACAATAAAGTGGCTTGTGGGCGTGACAACAGTTGCACCGTCTTGGATTCTATGAATTTTTTTCATTCATTTGATCTCAATGAGAGAGCTGAGGTATATTCACCCAACAAAGTGGCTGTGATTGTGTGTATTTCTATGTATACGTGTGAGACTCTCTGTACTTCTGAGTGTGTGTGTAAACATTTTTTACTTACAATAACGTGTATTTTGGGTACAAAACACACAACACACACACACACAACACACACACACAACACACACACAACACACACACACACACACACACACACACACACACACACACACACACACACACACACACACACACACACACACACACACACACACACACACTAGAGAGAGCAATAATGCCTTCCAGGGTACGCATTATTGGGGAAATGACGACCTTCTAGGGATGTAGAGGCCCTTCACCTGAATCACTGATAATCACAACATGCACTGGCAGCATGTGTTATTTTCTATAAATGCAATAAAAAATGCAAGACGTTTAAGAAAGAACAGTCTGGGCTTCTGGCGCTGGGCCGTTTTTGGGAGTTTACCATTTCTTCCACTGTGGTGCGATCTTGGAGTTGGTATTTAAGTAGGCAGGTGTGGGGGGCACAGCCCCCCACTTTATGTTGTGTTTTTATTTATTTTTTTTTTGCGGAACAGCGATTCGCTATTTAGGTTGTTTGACGTTTAGGGTTTGATCAAAGAGCATTCGCTCTTATCAGCTTTCGATAACCTGATATAGACCCAAGAAAGAATGGGTGCTACTTCCGATCAACACGTGGAGCTCTGACAAGAGCAGAAACAAGCAGTTCAAGGATGGCCTTGATAGTTACAACTTGGCAGAAAAATCTTGATAGTGAATTGGCAACTGTGTGGGACTAATGTATGGTGCATTCATATTATTGTCATGGAATGGGTAAGAAGAGCAAGCTAGTTACAGATTTTTAGAGCTGCACTTTTGGGTGAGCCTACATTACCATGAATAATTGAGTTTCTGTTTTTAGAAAATTCTTTTTTTAAGCCTTCATTTTTGACTGCCATTTTACTGCCTTCTGCTTTATTCTGTACTTTTTACTTTGCTGCTGCTTCTATCATTTTTTTTATTTCACAAAAGCTAAGGTTATACCTAACTTCTGATGCAGCAGCTTCTTTTTTTTTAAACTGTCTTGGAGAACTTTTTTTTTTTTCAAACATCTTTATTAAATTTACATATATGACAAAGGCAATCTTACATTTATATAAATGAAAAACATTTATATCACTTTAGTTGTAAACAGTTTACATCACAGACACAATTGAAACAGCTATATTTTTTTTCTCTCATGATTTATCATTATTAAACAAATCTGGCACTATGCTAATGCCATTTATTGAAAATTTCAATAAAAACACTGGCATACAAAATTGATAACTATCTACAAATTCAAACAAGATGCACAAATACATTAAAGACATTTCCAAGGTACATGTAATGGTTACATTTATCCCTTTCATGAGTTCACTGTAATATGTTTATGACCTTTGCTTTCGATAAAATTAGTGCACCATTCAAGGAGTATGCCAATAAAGAAGCTCATTGTTGTTTCATGATACTCCATTGTTCTTCCATATCATCACCCTGCCCATTACAATTTTTCTGAGACATACACATTTTTGTTGACAGCTTCCTGAAGTCCAGTACTCAGCCATTAGACTGTTTTATTTTTTTATGAAGTTCCCTCAAATAAGTACTCAAGCTAGCAGGAATTGTATTTTAACTCAACATTTACTAATAAAATGCATTCTATTCAAGATACAAAATAACTTATTTACAGCAACATATTGGAGGGTGGCAGACATAGAAAATACTCTGTATTTCAAGCATTCAAAAGATGTAAAACACAACCAGTGAAGCAGTGTAGGCTTATAAACAGAGTATAAAATCCCAGTTCATTATCTTTTAACATGGAAACTACTGGTGTTCAATAAATGTCATATAAGAATAAATATTTATTATACAAACCACAACAAAATCATACAAGGTATACCTTATTAGAGCTTGCAAAAAGGAAGTTCCCATTGTAAACTTAAAAGAAACCATTACCAGTTCCAAAGCATTACTGAACAATCAGAGTTCAAATCATCTTCTGAAAACCCAGTAGGTATACTAGAGTGAGTGCTTTCCACCAAAATGCCTGGCCGTGTGTTTTTATACAGACTATAAGAGCACTTAATACAAGTTACTGCTCAGGACTACTACAAAAGCCAGCATTTCTGATTGAAGTCCTCCTCCCCAAAACATAATGCCATTTTTATGTTATAACACTGACATGTTTAGTAACACATCATCCACAAGTACACCAGCTGAGAAAGGTGATAGTAAATATCAGACATGAAAAGAAAAATCTGTGGCATCCCCCCTCGAAGTCTCAGAAAACCCAGTATGCAACCTATATTGGGTCAAAAACAAACCAAGAAGAAACTTTGCAGTGTGGAGGGTGTGAATTTTACTCCCTGAATTATGCTATGCACCTAGTTCACTAATACAAATCAAAGTGTAAAATATGCACTACAAAATAATAAAATAATAGGTAGTCCACAGTTGAGCTAAAAATGGAATATCCTTTATTGAAACACACAAGCAAGAAGACATTCATAAAAAGCATAGTAGAACTAAAATTGCCCCACTGTTTAAAAGACTATTAAATGTCCGATATGACATTTTAGATTAGACTAAGGTGCTTGTCATTCACTGGCAAAGGCCTTGAAGAAAAAGAAAAGTCTTGTGCTAACCAATGTTTGAAATCATTTTTTTCTAGAACCACAGTTTCTAACTGTCCATTCAAATAGGCATCTGGTATATTCCTCTCATGTGAAAACAGTCCTTCCCTTTGCCAGCTAGTATTAGCTATCTGTCCATCTCTCGTTCTTCCTTCACTAACACTATGCAACAATTCTGACACTCCGTCTACCACTGGTACCATCCACATGGTGTTGGTATCACTGTTATTGTTGTTAAACCTTGAACCATTAGTTAATGATAGTGGAACATGAAAGGACTGAAAAGGAACATTAATTTGATCAACTTGCTATGTTAAAACTTCAGTGAGCTAGGTTAACTGACCCATTGAATGTGCTTGCGTAAATTGTTGCTGTTCCATGGTTGATGCCAAAAAAAACGTAACTAGGATACTAAAAACCAAGTGAGGAAAGTAACCAATGTTATAGATTATACGAGCTGGAAATAACTGTAAAAACAATTTGCTCACATAGAAGGCAATGCCAACCTAATTCAAAAAGTCCAATTTCCTTCCCAAATGGAAGAAATGACCAACACACTTAGTGAGGGTAAAATTACCATCCAACAAGTTGCAAGTGTCTGAGTGAGCAAGCTGCGCATAACTATGGCATTTGCCCTCATTCACAGGATTTACAAACGCCTCTATGATGTGAGGAAGGTCAACCACAATAATGCACTATGTATACATTCTATTGAATGTGACGGGTTCAAGAACTTTGTTTTTGGTATCTTGGAAATTGTTCCGCAGGATGTTAGAGGTAAAGCATGGGAAAACTATTTGGAATACAGGCAGCTTTCCTGGAAACTGAGGTTGGAAGGTGAAGCAGGTTGGGAGGGTGGATTAATGGCTAAGGTGGTTGCCTTACAAACACAAGGTGCAGGGTTTGAGTCCCACAAGGGCCTAAAAACCTCAGCTTTGGCCGGCTAAGAACTAGCTGTATTCAACTGGACGTATAAGAGAATTTAAGTACCTTTATCTGCACTTTTTTTCAAAAAATACAGTATTTAAATTGATTTTAACTGTGTTGCAGGAATATTAACTGAACTGGAAGTTTTGACTCTTAGTGGCCTTGAAACCGCCCGCCCCTCTTGTAAATTTGTGTTTGGATACTCCTTCTGGGCCCATCTCATTTGCTCACTCAACTGAGTGCAGTGAGATCATATTCTGATTTCAGGCACTCCTACTGTGTACAAAGAGAGCATCTAGGAAACAGAAAAAAAAAATAAGCTTGTTTCCTGCCTTTCCTGTTAAGTGGTATAGACTATTTGTAGGCTTCTGAGCCCCCAAGCCATTCTGTGTTGGAGGGAAGCCTTCTAGCTTAGTTTTTTTTCTTATAACTAGCCAGTTTTCTAGTTTCAGCACTCAAATCTGTTTCTTTGATCTCAGCACTTAAGAAAAAAAAAATTTTCATCTGCTTTTACTGTACTTGTGTTTCTACCTACTTTATTTTACTTTTGCATCATCTTAAAAGTACTCAATTGTATTTATTACTGCTTGGTGTAACTCATTCTAAGCCTTTTGGTTTAAACACTTGGGCTTCGGACCAGTTGTTTTGCACTGAGAGGGTTTGTGGTCTGCACTGTAGTGGCAGAACAGGTAGCTTACATCCTTTTAGGTTGGGCACTGCTGATTGAGGGCTCAGTGTCTGTTATTCTAAAAGTGTATTAATTCTGGTCTTTCAGGCCAGTTATTTTACATTAAGAGGGTTCGTGGTCTGCACTCTTGTGGGAGGAGAGGCTGGACTCCGCCCTTCTGGGCTGGGAATTTCTGGTTAAAGGCTTATAGTGCATGCATATCTGAACTGCTTCTTACTGAAGTTGGTGTGCCTTTTTTGCTGTGGCATAGACTGGATTTGGGCCTGCTGGATCTAGCTTTGTTTGTGTAACTTGAGCACTAATCCAGGCATTCTCTAAAGTATTCAATTGTATTTATTACTGCTTGGTAGTAACTTGATTAAAGTATAGCTATAATTCTAAGTCTTTTGGGTTAAGCACTTGGGCTTCAGACCAGTTGTTTTACATTAGGAAGGTTTGTGGCATGCACTGTGGTGGCAGGACAGGTAGTTTTCATCCTTCTAAGTTGGGAACTGCTGATTGAGAGCCCAGTGTCTGTTATTCTTAAAGTGTATTAGTTCTGGTTTAAGCACTTGGGATTCAGGCCAGTTATTTTACATTAAGAAGGTTCGTGGTCTGCACTCTTGTGGGAGAAGAGGCTGGACTCTGCCCTTCTGAGCTGAGAATTTCTGGTTAAAGGTTTATAGTGCCTGAATATTTGAACTGTATCTTACTGAAATTGGTACACCTTGTTTGCAGTAGCATAGACTAGGATCCAGGCCTGCTGAATCTAGCTTTGTTTATATGCTTGTTGTTTGTTTGCTTGTTATTTCCCTGGAACGCTAATTCCACCTAATAAGTGGCTTCTCAGCACTTCTGTGGATCACTAGTGATATCTGCATTGCTTACTGTACCTATTTCCTTGTTTCACTTGAAAGAAAGTTACTGTTTGTCGTTTTTGCATTTAAGTTACCTGTAACACATTGCACTTAAGTTACCTGGCACTTGCTCACTAAAGCAATTATATAAGTCAGCACTAAAAATTAAAAGCACTACACCCTCACTCCCCACTGGCCCTTGTTTTCAATTATAAAGGAATTCCCAATATTATTCTAGCATGTCCAAAGATCAGTTGTCAATCTCCTCTCCAGTCCAGCTGGTGAATCTGGGAATCTTGAGGCAATGTTACAACTGCCTCATGTACACAGACAACCCTCTCCTCCTCCCAACAAATTCCAACACATGTGAGAGATGCAACCATATAGCCAAACTGGAGGCTAAGCTCTCTCAACTCAGTACTGGCATAACCAGTCAGGAGGAGGAGGAAACCACATTCACTACAATTCCAGTCTCACATAGACCTACCACGACAGCAAACCAAACACAGAATCACACAAAAACATACTCGGAGGCTCTAAATAAAGATCTGCCTAAGCAGCAGAGACCTCCAAAGCAGACACCCAAGCAACCACTACCCCAAAACAAAACATGTGCAACACATATCTCACAAAACCAGTGTGTCGAACAGTCACAGCCCTTAAGACTAAACAACACACCTGATACACTTGTAATAGGTGACTCTATTGTCAGGCACACTGACGTCCCGCTCACCAGGCTGAACAAGGAGAGGGTCACGGTGAGCAGCCTGTCGGGCGCTAGGATCCGCCACATAACACAAGCACTCAGGTCACTACAAGGCAAGTACAAATATGACTCAGTCATTGCCCATGCTGGTGTGAATAACCTGAGACGTACCTCCCTGGACTACATGAAAAGAGACATAGAGTAGCTCTCTGAGCAAGTAGCCCAGGCCGGTATGACCCTGACCTTGAGTAGCATCTTACCCTCACCAAGAATGATGCCACAATATGAAGACAAGATGATCAATTTCAACAATTGGCTTAAGTACTGGTGTCATTCAAAGGGGATCCAATGCCTGTCAGCTTGGGATGATATGCTCGACAAGCCACGATGCTTCGCTAGGGACGGCTTGCACCTGTCACCCCTGGGCTTTCGGATATTGGCAAAGGCTCTTGCTACTCCCATAGTGCCTTTTAGGCAAGGCTCAAAAGACAAACCCACCTCCATAGGTATCACAAGGGATAAGAAACTAAGAGTAATGCTACTCAACGCCAGAAGTCTAAACCTCAAGATGCACGACTGAAACTCTCCTTAGCATGGAGAACATCGATATCTGTGCAGTAACAGAAACCTGGTTCAGGGCTCCCGAGAGCACCCCAGCACTACCAGGTTATACCTCATACCATGCTTTTGGCCCCAAAACTTGGACCGAACCACAAAAGGAGGGGAGTATCGATATTCATCAAAGATACCAACACCTCCAGGTTGGTGGCAAAGCACGAAGCATCAGAGACTATCCATGTGCAACTAACAGTGGGTAAAACTGCCTTCCAGTTTATAGCCTGCTACAGACCACCCTCCCAAACCCAGGAACCCCACTCGGCCTTCCTGAGAACACTGGAAATATGAAGGTCTCTCCAAACACCATTATATTGGGCGACTTCAACTACCCAAACATAGACTGGGAGCATTACTCTAGCTCCAACACCCTAGCCCAAAGGTTCCTAGAATTTATAAACTCAAATGCTATGGAACAACTTGTTACCACTCCCACAAGAGGGGAAAACATACTGGACCTGATCATCATCAACATGGGGACCCTATGCTCCAGACCAGAAGTGTATCCCTCACTGGTAAGATCAGACCATAAACTAATCTCACTGGATATTCACATCCCGACCCTATCCCCTGCCCAGAAAACCACAGTGAAAAACTTCTCTAAAGCAAATTTCACACTCCTCAAAACCGAGGTGGAATCCTTCAAAGCCCCCGGGCCTGTGGAAAATACAGCCCAGACCGCAGAATCCTTTATAAACGCATTCTATGAACACCTTCAGGAATGCATGGATCATGCGATCCCAAATAAAACCAAGACCCAATCCTCCAAAGGCAGACGTCCTGTCTGGTGGACCCCAGCCATAAACAAACTATACAATAGGAGGAGGAAGCTACTAAATGATAGAGCAAAATCCCAAAAAGGGAAGGCATCACTGATCAGTATTAGCAAAAAACTATGGGCACTCATAAAATTGTCCAAGGCCAGCTTCGAGAGAAAAATTGCACAGGACACTAAGGATATTCATAAGGCTTTCTTTAGTTATGTTAGGAACCTGGGTGGTAATTCCCAGATATGCTCAGAATTAGTCCAAAATGACAAAAATACACGAACCCACAGACATTGCCAACATCCTAGCTGACAGGTTCAGCGCAAACTTCTCCCCCCCCCTCCCCACCAAAAGGGCAAATATCTATCCCAGCAGAGTGCTGCCCCTCTGACATCTCAGATGCTCAGGTAAGAGCCGCCCTCCAAAGCAAAAACACAGCATCAATGGGACCAGACGGTGTCCCGGCTGCGTCCTACATGAACTCCAAGAAGAGCTAAACCCAAACATAGAACTACTGTTCAATCTCAGCCTTACTACAGGATATGTGCCCAAAGAGTGGCGTACAGCAACAGTGGTCCCTCTCAATAAAGGTGGTGCCTCAACGGATCCTGGAAACTATCACCCCATAAGCCTGACTAGCTTGGTCTGCAAAGCTATGGAAAGGATCATCATGGACCTCATAAATAAAGATATTGGGGACATACAGACACTGGATCCTACCCAGTTCAGCTTTGTTAAGGGCAGATCCTGCCTCTTAAATCTGGTTGATTTCTTTGAAACAGTCACCAAGGCCATTGACGAGGGGAAGGTGGTCCACACAGCCTACCTGGACCTCGCAAAAGCCTTCGATACAATACCCCACTCGGGCATTATAGATAAGCTCACCAGCTTAAATATAAACCCCTATGTCACTAGATGGATTGCAAACTAGCTCAAGGACAGAACCCACATGGTTAGAATTGCTGGAGCCATGTCAGACCCCAAACCAGTTACAAGTGGTGTCCCACAAGGCTCAGTCCTGGGACCTCTCTTGTTCGGTATATATTTCTCGGAGGTACAGGCCAACACGGAAGGACTGTGGCTGACCAAGTTCGCAGATGACTGCAAACTTGGCACCATAATCGACTCTCCAGCCAACACAAGCATCCTCTAAAAGGGCCTCATAGAAACAGACAACTGGTGCCAGAGCCATGGCCTCAAGCTAAATGCCAAAAAGTGTATAGTCATCCCCTTTGGCAAAACAAAGTGCCCACAAATTACCACATAGGTGGTAATCCATTAAGTACAGAAGAAGTAATTAGGGACCTGGGGACCCAAGTTGATAGCAATCTCTCATTTGACAACCACGTGGCCAAAGTGGTTAGAAAAACATTTTCTATAGCCCACCTAATCATGAAGGGATTCACATTTAGATCAGGGGAGGTCATCGTGCCTCTTTATTCATCCCTCATCAGGCCCATAATTGAGTACAATGCCCCTTTTGGGATGTACCTTACCAGACACCTGCAGCAACTGGAAAGACCCCAAAAGTACCTCACCAAGAGGATCAAAGGGCTCAAACAGATGCCATATGCTGCCCAGTTAAAGAAACTCCAGCTCTACTCAGTGGCATACTGCCTGTTCAGAGGCGATCTGTGCCTGACGTATAAAGCCATGCCAACCCAGAATTAATGGACATGCTGCACCTCAGAAAATCCAAATCCCATCGAGCTATGCGCTCGATAGACTTGAACCTCAGCACTGAAATAAATAGGACATGCTGGAGGGACAGATTCATAACCCAGAGGCTCCCTTCACTCTGGAATAAAATCCCAGTCCAGGTTAGGCAGAGTCCCTCATTGACTCTCTTCAAGAGGAATCTTGATGAGTGGATGGGAGATCGTAGGTTTACCCCGGGTATCACTTCTGTGTCACTTTTAGACAGAGCCACAGTATACTAACCTCGAAAAAGGGCATAGCAAAATAAATTTAAAATGGGTAGCGAAAGCCAAACACATTCTGGCTAGGCTTATAAATGCCCTAGGGCAGATAGCCTAGTATGAACCTATGAACCTATAATTGGCTAGGCTTAAAATGTCTTGCAAGGGCAGTTAGCTTAGTACTAAACTATGAACCTATGGATGCAGCATCAAAGCTGGGTCTCAATGATTACATTTCAATCAACTCTGTACTTAAAATGTGAGCAGCAAAGTTGTAATGTGGACTTGGTAAAAATTCTGAAGAAAATTTTTTTAGACATTACTGTAATAAAGACAATGTTGTATTGATGTATTGTTAGCTTCAACTCCTAATTTTTAAGAGAAGCTTTAAATGTGAAACATTTTTTAAAAGAACTGTTTTTATCAAATGGAGTTTTAAAGTGGTTGTTGATTGGTTAAACTATACATTTTTGGATATTTAGAGAAAGGCTTATTAATTTGTATTAGTTCTGAAGAAGTCTTGGTTGGACAAAAGCGATTAACTTATGTCTTCAATAAAATCAATTGTGTCTGGAATTTACATCTGCCTAGTCTTGGATATCATGCAATTAACTGTTGTTGTTTGCAAAATATCCCAACTAACAAACCAAAACAATGAGTAAAAAGGTCACACAGAAAAGCAGTCAGGAAATAGAAGAATCTGCATTTAAATGTCATAGCAAGTAAGGTTCCATTTTCTCCCCTAGAGCAATAAATAACTTTGCTTGTGGCGGGCAACCAGTGCTTGTTTTGCTTAGAGACAGAACAAAAGGCTGAATTTTGTAAACATTGTTTCAGATTTACTAAAACTCTAGACTGATACTTTATAAAGTTTTGTCAAATAAAAGAAAAAGACTTCTCCAAGCACAAACTTTAGACAAGACAGAAAAAATGTAGACCTGCGGCAGAAGAGACGAAGAACATTCAAGTTAATAAAAAAGATTGAAAAGCAAGGGATTTTCCACTTCAGATTATAGCAACAACAGATCTATCAGCTCTGCAAAACAGGGCACTCATTTTTCTAAGATGGCTCCCAAAAACACATAACAAAAGAAAAAAAAAAAAACAGCCAAAAATACCTAAAGAGCAGAAATTGATGTCAGTGCTACAAACCTTTAAAACTAAATGAGCACTTTCATCACCACTGGAATTTCAGCCATCCAGAATAGGACTGCAAGATGTAGAGGCAGTTAATTCAGAGTGCATTCTTCAAGATAAGTCAGCGTCATCAAAAGGGGGCATTAAACACCAGAGAATCTTTCACCACAGCCAAGCAGCATCTGTTTTTGACTAGAAGTTTTTTTTTTCTGTCAGGCAGCACAGTTTTAAAAATAAATCAATTCCTTCCATGTTGCATATGAATGTCATTACTTCAGAGACACAGACTAGAATCTGACTGAACTTGGTGGTGTCTGTAGTGGCTCAGTGTGCTACTTATTATTGTTTTAATTTCAAAGTCTCAGGAGATGTACTGCTGACACTGATTCACACTATTATTGAATTAATCTGGGTTGCTCTCTCTCTGCTTATTTTGCTTCATTTGTCAAGATAATATGTTTGACTGTTTTGCGCTACAGGCATGAGTTACAACTGAAAATGGTTATTGGACCAGCTCACTACCCTGCCAAATAATAAATAAGAAAACAAACAGAGAAACAAATAAATAGACAGACTTGTTAATGAATGAATAAAACAACAGTGTCCAAGAGATGACCAAACATCAGAAAAAACTTGTTTCAGTGATCCACAGATCAGTGCAGAAAAAACTTGTTTTAGTGATCCACAGATCAGTGTATGTCTGTGTTTAAAATTAAAAGATGCAAAATTTTCCAGTACTAACAAATGTTTATAAGGGGAAAGAAAATGCAAGAGGAAGTTCACTCCTCATTCCTATGAGTAAAATGGACTTTTACATGACACAAACTAATTAATCAAAATGCAATGACTTATATTATACATCTACAACCTCCCAGTCCAGTGAATCCTTTGGGGATATTACATTTTGTAAAACTTTAAACTACGAAACAGAATTCCCAATTAACACTTTCTACCAAAAAGCATATGGAGATGATAAGGTTGCTCTAATCCAGCTGGAGAACCCCTTCTTTATTTAATATGTTAAGTGAAGCAATGAAAACACATAGGGTATGCATAGATACACTGGCTCCAGTACCAATAAGGGCAAACAGACTATAAAAGTTTCCAAAGGAAATGCAGGCTCTCTGTAACAACCAAACAGACATTCTACCATTTCTTTAGCCTAAGAAATCTATACCTTTATCTACTCTATCCTCAGACAGGGAATCAAGGTTGGTGCACAGGTACAGAAAGAATGTTTGCATATTCAGTACCCTAGTTTTGTAAGCTCTTAATTACTTAGCACATACTGTTTTTTACCAGAAGTTCAGGAAATTCTACAGAAAGTGCCCGAAAGTTAAGAAAGGGAGAAGACTAAAAACTGATACTCAGAGTGGATAAAATCGGAGTCCGCATACTAACGTTTACTTACATACTTGACAGAAGTACAAAGTTGGCTAATTTAACCTGGGTTAATCATTTGTCCCCACCCCATATGTAAGCTTGCTCAATTCCTCAGAAATGTGGGGTTTTGAGATTGTTAAGTCCCAATTTAAGGCCCATGGCCATACAACCATCAACTTCCTAAAAAGAGCATGGCTGTCTTCCTCTATGCTTGTTTAATACCACACAATGGACTGTTTTTCTGACTAAATGACAAATACTCCCAGAGGCAGCTTTGTCTCCAAAGTTTAAGAAGAGCAGAATTATTCTTTGCTCCAAATGGATGATCTATTATCACCTTTTCCAAGGGGAAAATAATCCTTGTGTAGTGTAGAAGCCAAGGTGAGTTCCCCAGCCAGCAAGGGAAGCTTTCATCTTAATATTCTCTGATGGGTTCATATGTAGTAAGGGAAGGTTAATCAAAAGGCCAAAACATTGGTCAGGATTGTTCACCACTCCAGAGGTCAATAGCAGGGTCTGGCACCAGCAATATGTCCAAGAGCATGTGGTGGTTCTGTAACCACTGACTTATCAAACTCCATTGCAACACCTGCATCTTTAGGTGTGCATAAACACAAAGGACATCAAGCTCATACGACACAGCAGAATACAAACCTGGGAGCTGCACTGCTTCTTCACCTAAATGGCCAAGGCAAGGACCTCCTACATCTCCGAGGGCAAGAAAGACCAAAACTGGAGAATTGCCAGATCTATGCCTCTAAAGGCAAAACTTTGAGAAGTAGTTAGAGATGACTTCATTCAGTTTATGGCAAGCCACAAGGACTGCAGCTAGGGAGTGCTCAGTGTGGGAACCTTCACAGAAAGACCCTAAATGAGGCTGCAAGAGTCAGTTATCTAAACTGGGGGACAAGTGGAGATCCACCTCCTGTAAGGCTTCAGCCTTCTTGACCAATACCTTAGCAAAGTCTCTGCATCTGAAGAAAATACAAACGGCAGCACTCATTGCTGGAAGTAACAACCTGCCATAATAAATGACATGAATCTCTTGTTTAAATCCCAAATAATGATGCACCAAAAGGCATCTGTCATATCCAGTGACAGACACCCATACATTCTGTGGGAGCAAAGGGATAACCGCTGCAGGTTCACCATCCAGCCCTGAATGTATCAGATATGTTGGTTTATAGTGATGAGATCTAGAGGGAGCATAAGTAAAACTTCCGCTTCATGACTGAAAGGAGGCAGGAGCAAAACCCCTGTCTCATATTCTAAAATAGGAATGTCCTTATAGTTCCTTTAAAGAGTCAAATCTAGGCCTGTCCCAAGAATGCCAATAAATGGATTGATCCACACTAATGAATCTCTTACTGCTGAGGACTGCTAAGCACCAGAGCATGACAAGAATGTCCAAAGACTATTCATTTATTATAGTTCTCCATGCCAAAGCAAACTCATAGCTATAGTTTCAGGCATATTTCTCAATCTCTTAGCATAAAAAATCCAGACAAAGCCAAAAAAAAAAATGGACAAATTTTAAATATTGCTTATAAACTTAGAAAGTTGCTAGAATGAAAGGTCTTATGTTTCCATGCAATTTCTGAAGGGTATGAAGTCTGAAACTCAAATGCCTGTCATTATTATTTTATTTTTTTGTAGGTATGTGCTGGAGCTTTTCTCCCCAGGACTCCTCTAAAAATTGGCCAACAACCCAGTCAGACATTCACTGTAAACAAAAATCCAGAAAAACACAAATGTTATGAGGAACAGACCAAAAATATGAGTAAAAAATCTGGGCATGCTTCGAAAATCTGGACAGGTGAGAGGTATGGTCCCAGACTGGAATCAGGATTACAGCAGGGCCACTGAAAGGGTTGCCTTCTTAGGTAATTCAGCTAGGTAGGACAGGAGAGGCAAGATTTTGCATTGTTTTATTGCTGTCTGCAGGCAGAAAGGAGGCCACTTCTTTTGTGGTTGGACAGGTTTGGAAGAAGAAGAGAATGCAGAAGTGTGTGTGGGGTGGGGGTCAAAAAAGCCTTCCACACAGGTCATGGCCAACTTCCTCTTCAGAAACTCACCAAGCAGGTTATGGCGGGCTGGCCAGACAGTACCTCCCCCCAAAGTGGACATTCAGGATCTTGTTTTTGAGTTCCTTATTAAACAAGGGCAATCATAGCTTATGACATCCTATGCAGGCACTTCCCACACTTCATGGCCTTATGCAAATAATCTGTATAATCAAAGTTACAGTGGGTCAGATGGACATCCTCTAATTTTCAGAATGTCTTTCTTAAGCCCATACTCAGGGAAGTTCTGATCAGTGGTGGAAATGAAAACAGACTGAAACTAATACTGCTGAGATAAATACCTGGGGGACTTAAAATCCAGTGTAGAAAGAAGTTTACTTTCTTGCAACATCTGTCCAAAATTTTGAATACTTTGTCTGTGAGCTATGTTGGACTGAAGTGACCACAAAGCAGATAGCAAAAATATTTACTAAAAAGCTCCACTTCCTTAGGTAGGTGCTAGTAAAGGGACATTCTTCTTTATGGGAAAAAAATAGTCAGTATCTGGATATCTCCAGGATACTCAATGTCTTGACAAAGTTCTCCATAGGATGATAACCCAGGGCTCCTCAGGCTTCTTCCTTAGATACTCTACAGAGCATTTCTTTAAATAAGAGACAGGGCCTCAAAGCTGGTCAACATGAGCATGATGTCTGACTTCCAAGATGGTTGCACACTGATCAATAGCTTAATTTCAGCTGTCCCAGAGTGAAAACAGAAACTTAGATAAAAAGGGTTAGTGAAATTGTCAACTTGGGTAAAATTCAGTTACTTGCCAATAATGACACTGCTGGGATGCCAGCAAAAAAGACATTTGGGGAACCTGAAAGAAAATCAACCAGAAAATGTGAAGAGAAAATAGCAGCTGGGAAGACTCCTGAAGCTCTTCAGCAAAAAGCAGTTCCAGCTTCAGCTTTGGTATAAGAGATAGCTTCCAGTATTTTACAGGAAAAAATAAATCAAATGTACTCAGAGATGATTAAAATAAATGAAACACTGAAGGAATATATTAACTCAAACAACAAAAGAATGAAAAAAAAAATAGAAGTTTAACCAGCAATTCAGATGAACCGATAAAGCTGTAAGAATCGGAATATAGATGGCTGAAAAACAGTAGAGTTAGAAGACAAAGCGCACAGAGAAAACCCTAATATTTTCTGTTGTACCACAAGAGCTGGAAGGAACAGGCATATTAGCAGCTGGACTGGTGTTCCACAGCAGGATTTATTAATTGAAAGGGCGCATTGGGTATATGCTCCAAGCTTGGCCATGAGAAAGCAGCCAAGACCTATATTAGTAAAGATGCAATTATAACAGCAGAGAGAGTTGATCCTAACAAAACTGTGGAAGAAAGGAAAAGTATTAAAAACTAATCACAGCAAATTGTTCGTAGAAAATGATTACTCATTATACACCCAGCAGAAGAGAAGCAAATATATCCCAGCAATCAGGGAATGCTGAGAGGCAGGTATGAGATTCAAGCTGCCGTATCCTGCTGTCTTCAGAGAATATTGTTCCTGGAGGATCAGAAACATTTTTTAGATGCAGAACTGGCTAAGAAAGAAATTTAAAAAAGTATATATATATATATATATATATATATATATATATATATATATATATATATATATATATATATATATATATATATATATACACACATATTAAAAAAAAAGCAAGCCAGCCAAGCAGAGGGTGACCCTGCTTCTCAATCTTATGAGAATAAAACTCAGAGAGAAACTTTACCAGTGAAACCTTTTCCAATGTTCCAAAACAAATGCTTAAGAGACAGAAAAAAGCTCAGGTGTTGACTAGAAGATTCAGGAGAATCTTGGGTCTGGTGTTGGGAGATAGAGATGATCAGGAAGAAGACCAGCAGCACTGAAATCAGTGAATAAATAGGAGAATAAAATCATCAGTTACATTTGTGAAATATGTCTTTTCATGAAAAACTGGCTGAGAAAGACTGGACTATTGTTGGACTTTGTTAAACTTGTGGGTGGATAGTAAACCTCACTTTGTGTCATTATTTCAGCAGAGAATACTTCTTATAGATGGGGAGTGGAGCATGAATCTCAATAGTAAGGATGTATCAAGAGTACCAACAAAAGGTAAAATATAACAAGAGATGGAAGATTTCTGAAGAAATTTATGAAAATATTTGGTTTGGAAAACAAGAATTCAGTAGTAGGAATTCAAGAGGGAATTTACATATTATTCCCCAGGGTGCAACAACTGGGCTAGACTGGATCATGTTATACTTCACAGGAACATGCACACTTAACTGAAAGCTTCAACACATATCCAATAATGATTGTAGATCATGCACAGACAAAAACAAAGGTAAAAATGTGGGGTAATGAAGTAAAATGAGACAACTGCTCTTTCCCACCTAACTAAAAACAGAAACTTAAGGAATGGGTTGTGAAAATTATTTGAGTGTGTACCTCTCAACTTTTTTGCACAGGAAATCTGGACAAAGCCTAAAATAATGGGGGATCAAAAGCCCAAAAAAAAGGTGACAGATTTTAAATATTGCTCTTATAAACTTAGAAAGTTGTTTGAATAATATGATTTGTGTTAGCATGTATTTTCTGTAGGATACAAACTCTGAAACCTAAGTGTTTGTCATTATTTAGTGACTCAAATCCTGAGTGATTTTCCAGAAAAAAACAGAAATTTTATAAGGAACAGACCAAGAATATGAGATGAAAATCTGGATATTCTGTGAAAATCTTGACAGTTGAGAAGTGTTTTTGAGAGTTATTAGCAAAGAAAGAAATTTCTTCAGAAGGGATAGCTAGTGAGTGGAATAAAATGAAAATGGAGTTTAAAAATACATTAGAAATAGAACATAAAATTATATTGTTAAGAAGTAACAGGTATTATTGTAGGGGGAACGACAAAGTTTAAAGGATTGCAGAATACGTGGAATATCACAGAACAAGAAGAGGACCAACTACAGAGTCCTTAAAAATAAAGGAGTATTTGGATAATATGCATGAGTTTAGAAAGACTGCTGTTAAATAACTTTTTTTTTAATGCCAGACCACAAAATCTTTTAGTGCAGCAATTAAGAGAACAGAAAGCAGAAAGGGTTGTCACCAAACTTAGTGAGTCTATAGCACAAACTCTATAGAGTTATTAGAGATATTTTGGACATTTTATAAAAACGTGTATATTGCAGATTAATATGGAAACCAAGAGTGAGCAGAAATGGAAATATTTATGGAAGACTTAATTACGCCATGGTTAGAGGCACAACAATTAAGAGTTAGGACAGGAGGAAATGAGACAGAAAAGTGATGTATAATCAATCTTCATGGAAGTCTCTAGGAAGAGAAAGCATTCCTATTGAAGTCTGGAAGTTAACAGGGAAGTTTGCTTGTATTTTAAAATGAGAGGAAGCACCAGTATCTTGGAAGCAAGCTGCATTGGCTGTATTACCCAAAAAGAGTAAAGACCCATCAGACCCACCTTCGTATAGACCCATTTCAATTTTAAACTATGATTATAAAGTGTTTATGTTGATACAAGCTAAAAGAATGGCAAAGGTGTTGCCAAAATTGATAGCTATGGACTAATGTGATTTTGTGGAGGAGTGGCAAACACATTACAACATTAAGAGAACAATGATGATCCACATGGAAGCAAAATGTGACAAAATACCACTGTTGCTGGTGGGTCTTGATGCATAGAAAGCATTTGGCAGAGTAAACTGGGATTTTATGATTAGGGCAATTGAAGCATTTGTATTCTCTGATATAATAATAAGGTTATTTAGGAGGTATATGAAAGGGTGGCCACGGTGGTGCAGCAGTCAGCTTTGCAGCCTCACAGCAAGAGGCTCTCCGATTTGATCCTCAGCTGGGGTGTCTTCTGTGCGGAGTCTGCATGTCCTCCCTGTGGTCGTGTGGGTTTCCTCCCACATCCCAAAGACATGCTGTAGGTGGATTGGACACACTAAATTGGCCCTGGGCGTATGTGTGTGCCTTCTGTGGAAGGTTGGGTGCCAGGCTGGCAACTTGACACCATAAAACTCTACTGCCAATCATGAGCAGACAGGTGATCCGCTGTGGCGACCCCTAACAGAGAAAAGCTGAAAGGAGGAGGATATATGAAATACCGGAGTCAAGAATTAAAGCAGGGGGGTTCCTCTCCAATAAGTTGTGCTTGAACTGTGGAACCAGGCAGTGGTGTCTTCTTTCCCCTTATTTGCTTTATATTTAGAGCCACTGCACAGAAAATAAAGGACTCAGAAATTCAAGGATATAACTGGTAAGGTAATCAACAAAAGTTGGGTTTATTTGCAGATGGTATTATGCTGGACTAGATAAATGCAGAAAGGGACATTTTGCTGTGGTGGAACATTTTGAGACAGTATCAGTTTTTGCGGATATAGAATTAATGAAGCTAAAAGGAAGACTATAGCTGTAAATTAAGTACCCACACATGTACTGGTTCAGGAATACCCATATTTATGAGACACAATAAGATAAAGTATTTTGAGTGTGGATTAAAAAGCCTTCTGTTATGGCAGCTAAGGATATGTCGGAAGAAACTAAACAAATGATAATACAAAAACTGAGAAAGTGGAAGTTCTTGTTTATGGATATGGATAGTAAGATACAAATAGTGAAAATGCTTTTAATCCCTTTGGTTTTATTTACAGGTCAGGCATATTTTTATCAACCATTGGAGAAGTTGTGGACAATAGCGAATAAAAAGTTGAAGAAATGTATCTGGGAGGGGAAGAGGGCACGGGTTAAGTAGGCTAAGTTGATCTTCCCATTAGAACAAGGTGGTTTAGGATTATCTGATTTAAAGAGATATTTTAGATCTTTGCACTTAAGGCTCATACACATAATACAAGTAAGAAGGTAATAATTCAAAGTGTAAAGGGATGATGACAATGTGGGGTGCTCAAAAAATAAGGACAGAGTGGGATTTTGGATGCAGATCCTTAAGGAGAATAATAACCATGCAGAATATTATATTCATAAAGTTGCAGAAAGTATTCTAAGAACAAGGTACAAGGTTATTGGGAACATATTTTCTGGGAGCCTAGTGAGTTGGCGGACTTTAAGGATTCCCTGCGGGATGCATTGTCAGAGATGCTGGATAGGCAGATTGGTGTGATGGGGGAGATGATTTTTCTGAGCTATGGTACAAAATTGGAATTGCCTAGACATGGTAGGGCCTTGCCGTGTCTAATTATGGTGGCTGCCAAAAAAGCAATTACTAGAAAATGGAAATCAAAATCTAAAGCAACTATACTAAAAGTAATGAATATAGTAACAGAGATAAAACAACTGGAGCTGAGATATTTAGAAAAGGGTAGGAGCAAACTACATAGGAAAAAATGGGAATTGTGGGAACAATACATACAGGGGAGGAATAAGGTTTAAAAGAGGGAAGGACTTAAATGAGCTATGTAATGTTTGACTGAAATGATTGGGTACATTATAAGTGATGTATAATGTTTACAACTGTGAGTGTGTCAGTATGGTTTGTGATGTAAAATGCTTGCAATTAGGATTGTGTCAGTGTGGTTTGTTTTCATTTATATAAATGTATGATTGCCTATGTCATAAAGTGATGGTTTAATAAAGACGTTTCTTGTTTAAAAAAGGCAGGAATTGAATACTTTATGTAAAGTGCTTAGGTTATATGATATATAGCAATATATGTGAAGTATAATGTTTGTAAACATGAACATGTCAATACAGTTTGATTATTTTTATTTAAAAGTAAATGTGCCTATGTCACAAGTGATAATTTAATAAAGGTGTTTAAAAAACGGTACTGGGATCAAATAATTAAAGAGGAAAAGTAATAGAGTGGGATGATGCTAAGAAGACGTTTGGACTGCAGTTTAGATACTGTCTTTCTTACTAGGGATTGACAACAGAGCATAGGCAAAGAGAAAAGGTTACAAAGTCCTAAGTGAAAGGACTGCTTGGGTGGAGTTTTTAGCTGAATCGAGATCAGAAGCTGCTATTAAAAAGGGATACTTAGTAGGGTATACATATATTGCATGATAACTATAAGAATCACTCAGGGGAGGTTAGAAAATATTGGGAAGAAAGTCTGGAAATGCAGTTAACAAGGGAACAATGGGAGGACATATGTGTTACTCAGAAGTGTGTGGCAAAGTCCAGAAGGTTTTGTAGTTTTGCTTGGAAGTGTTTGTATAGTTATTTTATACCCCAGTCAGACTTAAAAGTTTTCCATAGATAGACAGCAAATGTTGGAAGTGAGATGGGCAGAGACATAGCTGGTCCCACAAACTAGTGTCCTACTCCATCAGCTCTTCAAGTGAAGAGATAAAAAAAAAATAACTTCTGCAAAACTGCAGGAAGCCAATTGGTTTTACATCCCCCCCCCCACACACACACACACAAACACACACTGCAACCCCTCAATGGATGAGCAAAATAGAGATCTGATGGGTGGTGCTTTTAATGCCAAAGACTGTGTACTGTTTATCAGCATTTAAACTCTGTTCAGTACAAAATAAAAACTACAGATTTCAGTAAATAAAATCTGCCACTTTATTCTCAGATCCAGTCCCACTGAACATCACTGCATTATATTACTCAAAGTTAACTAATTCCCAATAATAGCAAGGACATTCTACCATCCAACCCTAGCATTAAACTTATACAAAGAAAATAAGCAGCAGCCTGTAATCCAGCCAACAAGGTCCAGTTTCTATGTTCCACCACACCCAGCCTCTGCCCCTCCTCAGTTGACTGGAACTTAAAGAAGTCCATATTCAGTACCTGGGGCTCCTGAAATGCAGGGGCCTACCATGACCCAGTTATGTGCCCTGTCTCCAACCCTCCTCCTCAGAGTTTACTGGAAGAGAAGAAAAAGAAGCAAATTTTTACTTGTTTTCTTTTAAACTGTAGCAAACTGCTTGCTGCATTTGTAGCAAGCAGGTGCAACAGTTTATACTCAACTCAGAGCTCCACAGCACTCACATAGTAGTTGAAAAAAAGAGAGAAACAAATATTGTTTTATAATGTATCAAGTAGTTGCTACAGTTTAGGCCACACAGGGAGTGCTTCACAGCTCAGGACTGACTGCAAAAACAATACTGGTTTTAAAAGCCAGTATGCATTTAAAGAGATCAGGATCAGTCTAGGATGACTTATCGCAACCCCAAACATTTTGAGCCTGGGGCAATTTCCCCTTTCACTCCATCCTAGCTATGTTACTGATGATGGAGAAGAAAAGAGGTAACTGGAAAACATGTTTTTGTGAGTATAATGAATTGGCAGACTTTAAAAATTCCCTACAGAGTACTCTGTCAGAAATACTGGTGGAGCAATTGACTGTAGCAAAGTAAATGATTCTTGAGCTGGAACAGAGGATCTGAATTGTCTAGACATAGTAATGTCTTGTTAAGTTTAATTCTGTTGGTTGTGAAGAAAGGAGTTACTAGAAAATGGAAATCAAAATCCAAGACAATATTTGAAGTGCAAATATTGCGAGAGATAAAAGAACTGGAAGTGGGATATTTAGAAAAGAGAAGGAGCAAAGTATTTATCAATAATTAGAATTTGTGGGAACAATACATACAGAATAATGTTCAGGAGGAGGACTGAGGTTTGAGGGAAGGCAGGAATTGCGAAATTTATGTAATGTTGTACTGACTGTCAATTGTTATAAAGAAAGAAAACATGTAAATTGGGAAAATGTTAATATGGTTAGTTTTCTTATGTCTTAAGTGATAATGTAATAAACATGCTTAATAAAACATGAACCTGAGGGCTGTTCCAAATGAGGGAATTGCCTGGAAGAAACAGGAGGAGGAATCAAGTCACTATCCTTGTTCATTTCTAAGACTGTGGCTTTTAGGTTTTATGATGCTAAAGTGAAGTTTGAGCAAGATGGAGTCTGATGTTCCCACTACCTATTGATGTGAGCTTCTGCATGGTACCTCATTACAGTAAGTAGTGTGGAGAGAGCTTACATATGCTGGAGAGAGGTCTGCACCGAGGCAAGCACTGACTCCACACTATTTCTTAAGTGTGCACTTCCATTCCTGTGATTCCAGTTACCACCACACACAAACATTTGCTTGCTGTCCAAGTCATTAGATGTGAGCTGTGACACAGGACAATCTGACAAAGTTTTTTTTTAATCAGAACAGGTTGGCCCAACTTGGTCTGGGGAGGTTCTTAGGAAGTGAGTCCTCGGCCCTAAGTTCTGCTGATCTGCGACCAAGTGACTAAAGGTGCTGTTCTCCAGGATAGGATCAGGCTCACTAATCTTTAGTTGATCAGCTAGAAGAACTGGCAGGTCCAGCATCCTAGAATGTACCCACAAGGTGGGAGCCAGGGGTGTACCTACCCCAGTGCTCTCATCTTCTGCTAAAATGGAAGACTGAAATGGGCTTCAGCACTCCCTAGCACAGAAAAAGCACAGCATTTGCAGGTACCGCAGGGCCAGCTTAATGCTAGATTTACTTTTTGGAGGGCTAGGCCATCCCATCTGCTCTCTGAGTGCTGTGTCCTTATGAAGATGCACTGACCTATATATGGGGTTAAAAGTTGGATCTTCTTGCAGGTCTACGTAAAAGGAGCTCATGACATTTGTCTTTTTTTAACTGCAGGGTAAGCCATAATTCTTCCTTGGCATCTTTGAGTGACAGAATTTAAAGACAAACACTTACTGCAGGTTTTCATGTCATACCCCCCCAAGAGGAAAACTGCAATGTCAGCATAGATCTTGCAATTTAATGGTCACACAGACACTGAGACGCTTACTAGGCATATGGATACAAGATTATCTACTGATGATAGCAAGGACTGTGCTGCTTTGAACAGTGCAGAAAAAAATAGAGGCTTGAGCAATATGTGCACTTTTGTATTCAGAGTATTACATGATGGTGACAATCAGAGCAGATGCAAGAATGAATCTTGCAATTATTTTTTCTCTCACTTTCTGAATAGGGGAGAACATTAACAAAAAAGACCTAACAAGATGGATCTCTGATGTCAGATCTGGTGATTATGCTAGGGTGAAAGAAGCCTGTTCTAGGTAGCCTCAAAAATTCAACCACTCCATGAAGGTTATGCTGCCCAGCACTCATCCTTGGGAAGCCGAAATTTCTCTAGTCAGGGACACTGCTAGGGTGTTTTGCTGTCTGGGAATATAGACTGATGGAAGACACAGATTTGTTTTTGCTACCAGTTCTCAGATCATCAAGGTTGATCTGCACAAGGGGTAGAAGTGAGTGCCCACTGCCCTCCTGCTTAACAAGCATATCATTGCTGAGTTTTTTAGCAGTGGCTGCACAGTTCTTGCCTTCATTTCTGACTGGAATGTTAACAAGGCACATTGGACATCATACTGATGTCTTTGAGCTTTAGTACTATGAAACATCAACCCCTTTTTTTTTTTTCCTTAGGAAACATCAGCCTTGAACTCAGAACTGTCAACAGTGCCCCCATCCGAGCATAGTTTAATGTGCCTGTTGTCAGACTCTGGTTTGGGATAAGATCGGACAGTACCAACACCAAATTTCCTCCACTATTGCAAGGATCAAAAGAAGGGTGTGTTCCATGGACTTTTGAGTTTTGGTTCCAAAGACTCCTCAGGTACCACAGTATTTTCCTAATGTGCAGTCTGTGAATCATCAGAACAGAGGATGATGCGTAGCCTACGACTTTTAGGAGTCTCTGCTTTGGGGTAGCACTTCTTTGAGATCTACAAAAAAAGTCCTGCAAGAGCTCTTTAAAAGCTTATAGCTTTAATCCTTCCTGCTAAGTGACAGAACAGCAAAAGGCACAGGAGCTACAGGACAGTCTAAAAAGGAATATCCTCAGGATATCAACATACAAGAGATAATCAGGACCGACGTTATGCAAGGGGAAGATCTAATTTTGTCTCAGAAATAAGAACCTCCACCATCCCTAGAATCTCTTTTTCAGTGACAGAAAGAAGCTCCCAAACTCCACTAGCCACTACCTCTGAATGAGTGAGAGGCCTGCTGCCACTTGATACATACGGTGATAAGCAAATGGCATGCAAGTAGTAGGCCTCCAGCATGAGCAGCGGTATGTCAGTGGTGGTACTTTGTCCTGAGAAGTCTCTTCAGGACCTTTCAAGGGCATCAAACCATGCTCCTTAAGAGGGTGTTCCTGCATCCCTATGGACAGACCCCCAACACACAGGAATACTTCAATCATGTACATAATGAATGAGAGACAGACTGAGCAATCAACAGAAAATAACTAGAAAGAACAATGGTTGGATGTACCTTTGTTTATTTCTAGTGAGAGATGAAGCAAAAGGGCACTGAATTCCAGCTGTTTGAAGCTGTGGTGAGACCAACACTAGCAGTAGCATGGTAATAGCCAATTAGGTGAATCCCTGCTATTCATCATTCCTGACAAAGCTAATTCTGACTTTCAAATAAGTACTGCTTGATCAGCTACTATCTAACCTAATTTTAGAGTACCTTCTTAAATAGTACATATATCAGGGTCTACTACAGTAGCTTCCCCCAGTTACCCAAGTACTATGCAAGCCACAGTTCTCCACCCTCTGGCAACATGGCTCATTAGTCTACTCTCACCCTATCTGTGGCCAGTCTGATTACACCAAGTGTTCCAAGACAGTGTAGCAACTGTCTTATGCTTATCAATACTTTACCACTTCTACCAGTTTATAGTACAGTTTTTGAGTCATGTAAACATGGAGACAATCCTCTTGCAGAAGCCCACTGTTGGTAAGCATTCTTTTTTTTAACAAGAAACATCTTTATTAAATGATCATGTATGACATAGGCCATGTCACATTTATATAAATGACAATAAACCATAGCGACACAATCTCAATTGCAAACATTATACATTCCAAAACGTGCAACACAACTGTTGCTGCAAACATTACACATCACCTTTAACATATCTAGTCATTGTTAGTCAATCATTACATAGCTCATTCAAATCCTGCCTTCTTTTAAAACTTGTTCCTCCTCTGCATATATTGATCCCACACTTCCCATTTTTCCTATGTAATTTGCTTCTATCATTTTCTAAAGATCCCAGTTCCAGTTGTAACTGTTAATATCTTTACTACTATCATCATCATCTTTTCTCGGCAGTTCCCGTTAGGGGTTGCCACAGCAGATCATCTGTTTCCATTTCTTCCTGTCCTCTGCATCTTGCTCTGTCACACCAACCACCTGCATGTCCTCTCTCACCACATCCATAAACCTTATCTTAGGCCTTCCTCTTTTCCTTTTACCGGGTAGCTTCATCCTTAGCATCTTTTTCCCAATATTCTCAGCATCCCTCCTCAGCACATGTCCAAACCAATGTAATCTTGCCTCTCTGGCTTTGTCTCCAAACCTTCCAACCTGGGCTGACCCTCTAATATACTTATTCCTAATCCTGTCCACCCTTGTCACACCCAGTGCAAATCTTAACATCTTTAACTCTGCCACATCCAGCTCTAACTCCTGCCTTTTTGTCAATGCCACTGTCTCCAACCCATATAACATAGCTGGTCTCACTACCTTCTTGTAGACCTTCCCTTTCACTCTTACTGGTACTTGGCTGTCACAAATCACTCCTGACACTCTTCTCCATCCACTCTATCCTGCCTGTACTCTCTTCTTCACTTCTCTTCCACACTCACCATTACTCTGACCTATTGATCCCAAGTATTTAAACTCATCCACCTTTGCCACCTCTACTCCTTGCATCCTCAGCATTCCTCTATTCTCCCTCTCATTCACACACATTTATTCTGTCTTAGTCCTGCTGACCTTCATTCCTCTCCTCTCTAGAGCATATCTCCACCTTTCCAGGGTCTCCTCCACCTGTTTCCTATTCTCACTACAGATCACAATGTCATCTGCAAACTTCATAGTCAACGGGGACTCCTGTCTGATCTCATCGGTCAACCTGTCTATCACCATTGCAAATAAGAAAGGGCTCAGAGCTGATCCTTGATGTAATCCCACATCCACCTTAAATGCATCCATCACTCTCACCACAGACCTTATCGCCGTCACACTACCCTCGTATATATCCTGTACCACTCTTACATACTTCTCTGACACTCCCGACTTCCTCATACAATACCACAACTCCTCTCTAGGCACCCTGTCATATGCTTTCTCTAAGTCTACAAAAACATAATGCAACTCCTTCTGACCATCTATGTACTTCTCCATCAACACTCTCAGTGCAAACATCGCATCTGTAGTGCTCTTTCCTGGCATGAAACCATACTGCTGATCACTAATCATCATGTCCCTTCTTAACCTAGCTTCCACTACTCTTTCCCATAACTTCATGCTGTGACTGATTAATTTAATCCCACTGTAGATACTACAGCTCTGCACATCTCCGTTATTCTTAAAAATCAGTAACAAAACACTTTTTCTCCATTCCTCAGGCATCCTCTCACTTTCCCAGATTTCATTAAACAATCTGGTTAGAAACTCCACTGCCATTTCACTTAAATACCTTCATGCTTCCACAGGTATGTCATCTGGACCAACAGCCTTTCCATTATTTATCCTCTTCATAGCTATCCTTACTTCCTCCTTGCTAATCAAGTTCTTTCAGTCGGGTTTCAGGCCATGGCTCTGGCACCAGTTATCAGTTTTCTGTGGGAGGAGGCCCTGATATCTGTGTCAGCCATCTTGTGATGTATGGGTTTTTGCACTTCATGATTCACTATCCCCACATCATCCAACCTTCTCTCCCTCTCATTCTCTTCATTCATCAACCCCTCAAAGTACTCTTTCCATCTGCTCAAAACACTCTCCTCGCTTGTGAGTATGTTTCCCTCATTATCCTTTATCACCTTTACCTGCTGCACATCTTTCCTAGCTTGGTCCCTCTGTCTAGTTGGTTTAGACTATGATTTTCATTTTCTAGTAATTGCTTTTTTTGGCAGCCATCATAATTAGACTCAACAAGACCTTACTATGTCTAGGCAATTCCGAGTATGTATCATAGCTCAAACAAATAATTTCCCTAGTCACTCCAATTTGCTCACCCAACATCTCCGACAGAGCAGTCTGCAGGGAATCTTTAAAGTCTACAAACTCACTACACTCCTAGAAAATTTGTTCCCAGTTTCCTCTTTCTGTCCCATCGCACCTTCAACATTTGCTGTCTACCTGAGGAAAAATTCTTTGATGCCTGCTTGAGGTATAAAATACCCATGTAAGCACTTCCAAGCAAATATCTGAAATCTTCTACATTTTGTTGCATATTTGGGAGACATACATATATCCTCCCCATTGTTTCTTTGTGAATTGCTCATCTAAAATCTCTCTCTTTCCAGTCCTTTCTGACCTCCTCTGATTGATTCTTATAGTTACTGTGTGATATTTTATATGATCTACTAATTATCCCTTTCTTATGGCAACTTCTTTTCTAGATTCTACTAAAAACTCTACCAGTGCTGGTCTTTTGTTTAGGACCCCCCCCCCACCATTTCTTTCTCTTTCCCTACATTCTGATATCAATCCTTGATAGAGAAGGAAGTCTCTAGGCTTCAGTCCAAATAAGTTCTTGGCATATTCCCGTTCTATTACATTTTCCTCTCTAGTTATTTGCTCTCAGTACCTTGGTTCCTTTGCCGGTCTTCTCCAATACATTCCCACCCCTCTTGACTACTGCCTGTATCCCTAATTGCAGTCATTGCTATAGGTAGAATCTCCTTTCTTCATTGTTGTGTTGAATAAGTTCTTAGAAGACCTTCTGCTACCTTATGAATATAATATTCTGTATGACTATTGTTCTCCTTAAAAGTCTGCATCCAAAAGCCAAGTGTCTCCCTGTTACTAGAGCTTCCCCCTGTTTCATCATTATCTCTTTCCACTTTGAATTATAGTTTTCTGCTTGTGGTATGTATAGGAGCCTTAGTGTGTTGCTCTGAAATCCTCCTTCAACTTGGGTAATCCCAATCTGCTCTGTTCTACTGGAAGAATAAGCTTATCCCACTTCACTCTTGCCGTCTTCCCCTCCCAGATAAAATCCTTCAGCTCTTTATTAATTGCTACCCACAACTTTTCCTCTGGTTGATAAAAATATGCCTGACCAGTATATAAGACTAAAGGGACTAAAACACTTTAACTTTAACTGCTTGCATCTTACTATCAGTATCCATATAACAGAGCTTCCATTTTCTCAGTTTTTGTATTATCTTTTGTTTATTCTCTTCCCACATATCCTTAGCTGCCACACCAGTATCATTTTTAATCCATACCCCCTAAATACTTCATTTTATCATGTCCCATAAATATGGATACTGCTAAACCAGTTTGTATGTGGGTATGTAATTTACCGCTGCTGATTTTGTTTTTGCTTTATTGATTTTTAATCTGGAAATGGTTTGAACCTGTCTCAATATGTTCCATAACACTGTAATGTCTCTTTTGGTAATAAAATAATGTCAGCTGCAGATAGAGCCAGCTTTTCTTGACTACCATACTAATTATATCCTTCAATTTCTGACTCCCTTATTTTCTTTGCCAATGTTCTAAATATAATGCAAATAACAAAGGGGAGAGAGGACACTGCTGCCTGGTTCCTCTGCTCAAGCAGAGATTATCAGAGAGGACTCCACCCAGTTTAATTTTCACTTCCGATCCTTCATATATCCTCCTAATCAACCTTATAATTTTATCAGGGAATGCAATTGCTTCCATTGCTCTACTCATGAAATCACAGCTTACTCTGTCAATTGCTTTCTCTGGATCGAGACCCACCAGCAACAGTAGCATTTTCTTACATTCTGCTTCCCTCTGGATCATCACTGTTCTATTTATGTTGTCAAACGTTTGCCTCCCCTCCACAAAGCCACATTGATCCATATCTATCAATTTTGGCATCACTTTTGCCATTCCTTTAGCCATTATTGACATAAACACTTTATATTCATGATATGGTATTGAAATAGGCATGTATAAAGCTGGATCTGATGGATCTTTACCCTTTTAGGTAGTACAGCTACTACTGCTTTCTTCCAGGATGTAGGTATGTTTCCTCCTCTTAAAACACTGTTAAACAAAACCTTCCAGATCTTCACCATTTTTTCCCTCCTAGCTTCCAAATTTTCAGAGGAATATTGTCTAATTCTGGGGACTTTCCTGTAGATTGGTTATACATCATCATTTTTATTTCATCTCCTCCTATCCTGTTAGTAATTGAGCCTCTTCCCCCTCTAGCCTTGGCATATTTAATTCTTCCATAAATATTTCCATTTGTAGATTTTCTTGATTTACATATTTCTCTGCTTTATACAGACTTTTACAGAATTTCCAAAATATTTCTAATATCCTAGTTATCTTCTTTGTAATAGGCTCCCTAAGCTTGGTGACAGTTAGCATTCTGTTTCCTCCCACTGCACTTACCAAAAAAAATGTACACTTTATTCAGCTGCTCTTACTGTAACTGTGTTCTGCCTACTTTATTACCTCATTTTGCTTTGCTGTGTGCTCTTACGTGTTCAAGTGCTCTTATTCTGCTGCATTTATTACTGCTTGTTAGTAGCCTGATTAAATTTATCTGCTATTCTAAGCATCTTACTTTTGGTTTTCAGCACTTGTGCTTCAGGACAGTTGTTTTACATTTAAGAAGGTTTTTGTGGTCTACCCTCTTGTGGACAAACCCTTATCAAAACCCTCTCTTCATAAGTCTGCCAAGTATTCAGAACAGTATGTCTGGCCAATTCCCATCAGTTTCTACTGCCTGCCTGGTCGACATGGGTATACTGAGACAGTGTAGCATCTGCTTCATGTTCACTGACAGCCCTATTCTCCTAGCACATAATTCTTCTATCTGGGAGAAATACATCTACATCAGTAACCTGGAATCCATGCTCTCTCACCACAGTCACTACTCCTGAAAAAGATGAGACTGCCAGTACAAACACCCAACACCCACATCACATAGGCAAGCACAACACACACACACCTATGCAGAGGTCCTCAATAAAAACTTACCTAAACAACAGATCTCTCCAAAACACAATCACAAACATTCCACGCCCAACACCAAACACATCACATGCAGCAGACAACACACCAATGTCTCACAAACACAGCCCATAAGGCATAGCAATAAACCAACGCAGCCTATAAGGCATAACAACAAACCAAATATACTAGTCTTTGGTGACTCAGTTGTGAGATGCACTGATGTTCCCCTCACCAGGCTCGACAAGGAGAAGGTCACGGTCAGTTGTCTGTCTGGTGCTACAATCTGGCACATCACTCACGCACTTAAGTCTCTCCACAACAGGTACAAGTATGACTCTGTCATTGTCCATGTTGCTGTGAATGAATTGAGACGTACCTCCTTGGAATATATGAAGAGAGACATGACTGAACTCTCAGAGTATGTGTCTCAGGCAGGTATGTCCCTAGCCCTAAGCAGCATCCCACCTTCACCAAGCATAATACCACAGTACCAACAAAAATAACTGACTTCAACAATTGGCTTAGTTTCTGGTGTCTTTCCAAGGGTATCCAGTATCTGTCTGCCTGGGATGACATGGTTGACGGGCCTCGATGCTTTGCCAGAGATGGCCTCCACCTGTAACCCCTGGGATTCCGGATCCTGGCCAAGGCTCTTGCTTCCCCCATTGTGCCTATTTTAGGCTATGTCCCAAAGACAAATCTTCCAACATAAAAGATCTGTCAAAAAGCAAATTGAAGGTCATGCTGCTAAACGCTTGGAGCCTTAACCTGAAAATGCACTCACAGGAGGCTCTCCTCGCATTGGAAGATGCCGATGTCTGTGCATTCACCGAAAGTTGGTTCAGGGCCGCAGAGGTCAGAAAGACTGTGTGTGGTGGAGCCTCTATTGCCATTAAGAACAGGCACACCTCCAGACTGGTTTGCCAGCATGACACACTGGAATTACTCCAAGTTCAACTGACAGTTGGCAAGACACTCATCCAAGTTATAGCCAGCTTATAGAGCCGCCATCCATGACTCAGGATACCCACTCCTCCTATCTGGACTTACCTGACTCCATCAATGAACCCCCCCAACACCCTGATCCTTGGTGACTTCAACTACCCCACCATAGACTGGGTGAACTATTCCTGCACTAATGAACTCACCCAATGATTCCTTGACTTCATCAGTTCTAACACTCTAGACCAGCTTGTCTCATCCCCCAAAAGGGGAGATAAGATTCTGGACTTGGTTCTCACCAACATGGGCAAATGCTGCACCACTCCCATGGTATGTTCTTCCCTTGTGAGATCAGATCATCAGTCTGTCTCATTAGAAGTTTCTACCCCCCAGCCATAACCAGACCAAAAACCTTCTCAAAAGCTGACTACAACCTCCTACGGGAGGTATCAGTAGCTTCACACCACCACCCCCCTCAGAGAATGCAGACAACTATGCTGAACAGTACGCCAATGCAGTATACAAGCACCTGTACAACTGCGTGGACTCAGCCATACCCAATAGAACTAAAACCTGCTCCTCAAGGAAACACAAACCTGCCTGGTGGACATCCACTATCAACAGGCTTTACAACAAAAGGAAGACATTGTTGTCCAAAGGTAAAAAGGAACAACTTCCAAATTGGAAAAACACCCTCCTCAGCCTCAACAAGCAAATTAGAGCACTAGCTTAAACCTCCAAAGTCAATTATGAATTGAAACTTGCCTCCGAAACAAAGGGAAACCACAAAGTCTTCTTCAATTACATCAGGAACCTCCATGGCAAAGCCCAGGTTTGCTCCAAATTAGTACTTAATGGTACCCATTACACTGATCCTGTTGACTTAGCCAACCTGTTAGCAGATAGGTTCAGCACAAACTTCACCCCCCTAGCCCCGCCAAAGGCCCATTCGACATCCCTGATACTTGTCCCTCACCTCACATCTCCACAGATCAAGTGTTAAAGGCCCTATCCAAGACAAAGAACACAGCTTCCATGGGACCTGATAGTATCCCAGGTTGTATTCTGCACCATCTCCAGAAAAAACTAGCTTTGCCATTAAGCACCTCATTCAACCACAACCTAAGTACAGATTTCATTCCAGCAGAGTGGAGAAGTGCCATTGTCATCCCCTTGCACAAAGCTGGTGCCACTACTGACCCTGGAAACTATAGCCTCATCAGCTTGACAAGTCTGATCTGTAAAGCCATGGAGTGTATTATTATGGATCTCATAAACAAGGACATAGGCAATCTCCAAACACTTGAACCCAGCCAGTTCAGATTCATCAAAGGCAGATCTTGCCTGTTGAACATGGTTGACTTCTTTGAGACTGTCACCAAGGTCCTGGATGAGGGAGAGTCAGTACATACACCTTACCTTGACTTGGCCAAGGCCTTTGACACAATCCCCCACTCAGGCATCATCAAAAAGCTAACACAACTTGGTGTAAATTCCTATCTCATCAGGTGGGCGGCCAACTAGCTCACCAATAGGACCCACAAGGTCAAAATAGGTGCCTCCACCTCCGACATTTTCCTGTCACTAGTGGTGCTCCCCAGGGATCTGTCCTGGTACCCCTACTGTTTGGCATCTACTTCTCAGAGGTCCAGACAAAGACAAAAGAGCCTGTGGCTGACCAAGTTTGTGGGTGACTGTAAGTTGGATACTGTCATTGACTCCCCAAATTATGTTAACATACTGAAAGATGGTCTCACAGCAATAAATGACTGGTGCAAAAGTCATGGCTTTAGTTAAATGCAAAAAAATGTATTATCATACCATTCGGCAATAATATGGCCCTACTGATTACCACATCAACGGCAACACCCTAAGCACACAACCTGTCATGAGAGACCAGGGTACTCAGGTTGACAACAATCTCACATTCAACCATCATGTAGCAGCAATGGTCAGAAAAACCTTTTACTTGGTTCATCTCATAAGTAAAGGGATTGCATCCAGAAAAAAGGAGGTTATTACTTCTCAGTACTCCTCCCTCATTAGGCCAATAATTGAGTATAATGCCCCATTTGGTATGTATCCCTCCAGACACCTGCACCAACTGGAAAGGCCACAGAAATACCTCACAAAGAGACTCTATGGCCTCCAACACCTGTCCTATGCGGACAGGCTCAAATCGCTTTCACTCTACTTGGTATTGTAGAGATTGCTCAGAGGCGATCTGTGTCTCTCCTACAAGACAATATTGGACCCTGCCCTACTAGTGATGCTCCATGTCCATAAGTCTAATTCCTCGCACATTACCCATTTGAATGCCCCAAAGCTAATATGCGACATCAACAAAACCTGCTGGAGAGACAGGTTGGTCTCCCAGAGGCTGCCCCATCTCTGGAATTGACTTCCCATACATGTCAAACAGAATACCTCGCTTACCCTCTTCAAGTGCAACTTTGATGTATGGATGGGAAACCACAAATTTGTCCCAGGGGTTCCACCTGTGTCCCTCATTGACAGTGGTTACAGGTGCTGACTGAGATTTCTTTGTGGGGATAAACTCTTGGCTAAGCTTGTAAGGGCACCAGGGCCATTAGCCTATTGACCTCCTATGATCTTATGACAGCCCTTTCTACTTTCTGTTGTCTGAGTCATTGTGCTAAAAGTTTTTGTGCTCTAGAGTTATCAAAAAAAAAAAAAAACAGTTGCTTAACAGCAATCTTTCTAAACTCATGCATATTATCAAGGTAGTCCATTATTTTATCAATCTGTTGTTGCTCCTCTTCTTGTTCTGTGAGATTCCCCCTATTTTGCAATACTCTAATATCTGTCAGTCCCTCTAAATAACTCTTGTTACTTAAACATATCTCCCTTTCTTTTATTTCCACCATAGTTTTAAATTCCATTTTAATTTTATCTTACTTCCTAGCTATATTTTCAGAAGTTGCTATCTTCTCTAATAGCTCCTGAATAATTTCCACTAGCCATTCCTTAAATTCCTCTCTTTTCAAAAGATAGGTGGGAAAGTATCAGTGCCTCATTTTTATTCATTACCCTGTTTTTTTTTCAGTTATTATTGGCACATAATTTGAAACAGTTATTGGGTGCATATCAAGACCTTCAATTAAATGGACATGTTCCTGTGAAATGTAAATTTTGTCTAGCCTAGCCCAGTTTTTGTATCTTTGGGAATAATAATAAATTCCCTCCAAATTCCTAGTACTGATTTCACATTTTCCATGCCAAATACTTTCATAAATTTCTTTAAAAATATACCCTCCTTTGTTATATTTCCCTTTCTAAGCCCCATATATATCTTCACTGTTGCAAATCAAATTCCATTCCCCACCTATAAGTAATCTTCCTTGCTGAAAGCGGATTATTTCTTCCAGTATTTTCTTTAGCTTTATTACAGCATTTTTTGGTGGAATATAAATACATGCCAATGTAATCCTCCTCCCTTGCCAGTAGCCCCTTAGTACTACAAATGTACCATTACTGACTTTTTCCTCTTCTATTACTATTGGGGCTCGTCTTGCAGTTAATATAAGTACTCATCTCTTCCTTTACCCCAGGTATTCTGCTGAATAACCATCCTGAAAACCTTTCTTTATCAAAGTCACATGTTCAGTTCTTTCCAAGTGTGTCTCCTGTGGCATAGCTATTTGCACTCTACATTTTTAATATAGTTCACACTCCTCTTACTTTTTTGGATTTATCTGTGAGACCATTAATGTTTAAAGACATTATAGAAAGAATCATATATTGAGGGATTATTATTCCCACCTTTTTATGTATAACAGCTTCTTTAAGTGTCTAGTCCCAGCTTTTGTGTTACAAGCATGCACTGTTTGGCATGTTAATCTTTTATACAGCTGTTTATTGTCATCTCCATTTCAGCCTATGTCACATCTTGCAGAACATTTTGTTTTATCAAAAAACATCAAATAAAAATACATACACAAGCCCAATACCTCCCTAAAACCTAACACACAAAATGATGTGCATCTTCAAATATTGAAGCTTTATCCCTTAATAGGAACATGAGTTCCACACTGACAGCCACAGCTCCACACACACACACACACACACACACACACACACACACACACACACACACACACACACACACACACACACACACACACAAGCTAAACAGAAAGAAGGCTTATCCATGCTAAGTTGCATGGTAGAGCTTGTGATGTTATTAAGTGCTGGCTGGTTTTGTCTTATCTATATAGCTCTCCCAGCTGGGAAACACTTTAAAGCTTTCAGAAAAACATTTTCTTCAATCATTTCTCTTTATCAAATTGTCTGCTAGTACACAGTACTGTTTACTAGAAAAAAAGACCTTAAAATATTTAGTATTATTTTTCATTTACTTGCTTTCTGTCAAAACTTGTTACTATATAATGCTAACAGTCATTCTCCAATGCAAGAACGACAAAAAGCACACTGATTTTTCTTCTGTCATACTCTTTTAACCAGATTCCCCCTTTTTACATTGCAGTACCTACATTTCTTAAAACTAAACAAGGAGAAAGAGAGAAACAAAAAGAATAAATAGAAGCACATATTTACCTTAGTGTCCCCATTACACTTAAAAATAACTGAAAAACTTTACTTTATAACATGTAGAGAAAATCATGCACCACTTAAGTAATACTGTTAAGAATTTTGTTTTTTACTTACAGTTAACTCTCTCCCTCCTCTTCCCCTCTCCTGAGTATTTTTCTGAACATTAATGACAAAAATAGGGCATATGCTTTAGAGTCAACTACAAGTTTAAGTCTAAACAAGTCCAATATTTCCAGATTTTCTTGTTCTGTCCTGTTCACAAATATAATTATTGCTTTGTAATCCCACATTTGTCATTTTCTAGGTTACTGATTTTATTCTCCAAGCGTTAATAACATGATATAAGGCATATTCTTTAGAGTCCCCTACAAGATTAATAAAGTCCAAGAAAGTCCAATATTTCCAGATTCTTTTGTTCTATTCCTGTTAATTTCCATCTCCAAAACCCTGTTTCTGCTTCATCTCCAGTGCACTCTCAATTCTTCTATTCAGCTTCTGTGTTTTCTTCTCTGTCTGAATCATTTTCCATTGAAACTCTGGGAAAGGTTTCACTGGCAGAGTCTCTCTGTAGTCTTTATTACCAGAAGAACAAGAAGCAGGTTCTCCTTCAGTTTCACAGTTCACTTTTTGTTGGACAAACGTTTGTATTTTTTCCTTAGCATGTACTTCATCAAAAAATGTTTTTGTACCTCCAGGGAAAAATATTTTGAGGATAGCTGGGTACAGCAGTTTGAATCTCATCCCTGCTTCTTGGCATGCCCTATATAATGGAATAAAGTTATTCCTCTTCTGTCTGATGTGCAATGAGTAGCCATTCTCCACTAACACTCTGCTGTCTCCCACTTTTAGTACTTTGTTGTTCTGCCACATTTTTTGTCAGAATCAACTCCTTCTGCTGGTATGATTGCATTTTTTCTATTAAAGGTCTAGGTTGTTTTCTCATTGCCAGGTTTGGAGCATACACACAATGTGCCCATTCAATTATCAATTCTTGTTGTGAAATATCAGTCCAGTTGCTTATTTGTACTTTCATAAAATGAATACAGTCTGTTCCTTCCAGCTTCTCTGGTACAGCAGAAAATCTAAGGTTTTCCCTACAATGTTCTGTCCTCTAATTCTATTATTTTTTTAAACGTCTCCTCTTGTGCAGTCCCATCTTCAGACAGCCTTTTCTTCATTTCATCCTCTGAGTTTTGCAGTTCTATCACCTTATCTGAATATCAGTTCAAAGCTTCTTCCATGTTTTCAAATTTTTACTGTTTGTGTTGATATAGTCTACAGTGTTTTGTTTATTTTAACCATCTCTGTGTGCAGCTGTTTTATACTTTCCTCTAGGTTACTGGAAATGATGTCTGGAACTTGCTTGGCTTCTTTCTGAACAGCTGCAGTACTTTTCCCAGTCTGTGTTTTTTCAACTTTTGTAACTGATTTTCCTCCAGGTCCTTTATATTTCTTTTTTTCCTGGCATTTAGGCAGTGCACTTACTAGTGAGTTACTGAAATTTACCCTGAAATCTAGGTCCACCGGCTTTCTTTTTCAAGTTTCTGTTTTCAGACTGGGAGAGCCAGAATTAAGCTGTTAGTCAAAGTGCAGCCATCTTGGAAGTCTCTGTCTGTAAGCCTTCTACCCCCTCAATACCACATCACAGCACACTACTAGACCTATAACATATGCTCAGGCTGTAAAGAAAAATTTGCCAAGGGTTCTTAGAAAGCACTGTAAAATATCCCAGCCTCCATCACAGAAGGCAACACCTACTCTTTCTCCAGTCACAAATACTGCAAATGCACACAGCTCACTTAAGAGTCATCACAAAAGCAGACCTAAATCCATAAGGCACACTAAGCCTGCTTTCACACAAGGAAATATTTTATTCACAGATGATGCTATATTTAGGCATAAGGATTCCACATTCACCAGACTAGACATGAACAGGGTGACTGTAAGTTGACTGTCCAGTGCCAGGATCTGTGGTGTTACTAGGGCCCTAAGGTCCCTTAAGCCCCACAAATATGACTAAACCTACTGGCGGCACATGTGGGAGTGAATGACCTGAGGCCCTCAATCTAGACAGTCATACAGAAAGACATGACGGAACTTACTACATGTGTATCAGAGGCAGGAAAGACACTGGTCTTGTGTAGGATCTTGCATTCCCAAGAATGATGCCTTGATACAAAGATAAGATGATTGGCTAAGTACTTGGTGTCATTCTAAGGGGATCCAGTATGTGTCAGCATGGAATGATATAGTAAAAAAGACTTGTTTTGTCTGGGATGACTTACACCTGTCATATCAGGTCTTCTACTTACTGGCTAAAAGCCTTTATTGCCCCATAGAGCCTTTTGTAGGCAGACTGTCTCTACTGGACATGCCTATATAGAAAGCTTAAAGTCAAATTTGGAAATCAAGGTGGCACTACTCAGTGCTAGGAAAGAAAGATGCCAGAACTTGAGGCCCTCCTGTAGCTCTAATACATTCATATTTGTGTAGTTACTGAGACATGGTTTCAACGTAATGATAGCACTCCATGTACAGCAGGGTTTGGCGTCTATCCTGTCTTCAGACTCTTGGGAAGTTGGGGGGAGTATATACATTTCTTAGTAACACCATTACTTTACACCAAATTATCCACACCCCTAACTTGGAGCTCATGGAGATTCCAGTCACCCTGAATGAATCCAATTATTACTTCACTGCTGGCTACTGATTCCCATCAATGTCACCCAAAGATCACAGAAATTACATTAACACCATGTTCCTAACCAAGAATATGACATCACAATGTGCATTGGCAAGCAATGTGCACCTCAAAGTGAGATACAGATTTTATTTAGAATTGTGCAGTGCTCTTCTCCCTCAAAAAAAAAAACTAAACTTTTTACACCTACCCCCACCCATACCCTCCACATTTCACTTCTACATCCAGTCCAGTAATGGCACTTATTTTTCTCCCCCACCACCAAACTCCCCTCCTAATTTATTTAATATCATATAATTTACTTACACACCACATAAATACTACATAAAATCAATTAAACAGAAAAAACTAGGATAGAATATAGAATCAACTTTTTCCTTTACAGAAGCTAGGAGCTAATAGCCATTTAATCTCCACGTTAATTTCTTTCTCTTCTATCATATATACTTACTAAAAAAATAAACCAACCTTAACAGCTTATATTCATATATAATATATATAGATTTAAGTCACAAACACTTAACTCACCCACCATCACTGTCTGATGGTGTAACAACTGCTGGGCTGGAAGGGCTGGTTAGCTGGCCTTAAAGCTAAACTTACTAACATTATTAACCCCACAACAACCCAACAACAACTCACTCCTCACTCTACTCCCTCATACAATTTACATACAAGAACAATTTCCTCCTCACACGACCTCAAATGACTACTACCTGAAAAAAAAAAAATTAGGCTACCTATATCTATATACTTCTAAATAAACTAACTATACTACCCAAATCAACTACATCACTACCACATCTCAGACCATATCACATACCTGAAACATCAAAAAATCTGAAGGCAAATCATGAAAAATAGGTGTGGTTAACATATAATTTGCATACATAATTATTTAACCACTAAAATGCCCCCATAACAATGGAATGGAATTGTGGGATAAACATTCAAACTAAAACATTCAGTCCCAAAATACCCCACAGCAGTTCCTCATTACCTGCATATCCTGTCCCATTGCCATTTTACCATTACTTTATTTCATTTTACTATTTACACTTTAATTTGCATACTTATAATTTGTATTTTACTTCTTTTATTTTTTTATTTATTTTTTTATTTTTAACAGCATTTTATAGCACATTTAAACAAAGCAGTCTCAGTAACACAGCAGAAAAATGCCCTTCACAGATACACATTCCTTGAAACTCATTTGAACATTGACAATATTGATTCATTGAAACAAATGACCAATGATAAAAACTAAATTACATGAAAAAAAACGCATGTTTTTAATGCTTCAACATAAAAGAAACAAATGTTCAAAACAAACACAAAATTAACATGTACCTTTTTATATTATTTCTTATGTACAATAAATTATATGTAACAATTATAACAGCACACTTGTTATATTTTTTTTTGTTTTTGTAAACATTAAACAAAACAAAAGAACCAATAAATGACTAACAAAAACACAAATAAATGTAACATCAAAAATCCAAAACATCATATTCATACAAAATATCTACAAATAGCCAATCTCTAGTTATCAGTAAAAAAGCACAATATAAGCAATGAAAAAGTCATATAATTCCACATAACAGACATATATAAACAACTTAATATTTCATTGTTTCATCTACAAATAAAGTGCCTGTTGCCCTTGAGATATAAATTGCCTATGTTGCATAAAAAAAAATATTAGTAATAATACACAAGGGGGGGTGTGACAAACTGATAACAGGTTCATAAATACTAGGTATTCTCTACAAGAGGACATTGTCAGGGCTGCAAAGCACAACAGAGTACAGTGTCAGCATCATCTACAACATGCTGTGGGAGACCCAACCCCTTCTCATATCAAAGCAAGTATTCTACCGTCGTCACACTACTGACAACACACACACATAGCATTACGCATATGAAATCTCTAAATAGCACATATATTTTGGGAAGGGGAGCCCCCAAAACCAGGGACACATTTTAAACATTGCTTGATGATCTTAGAAAAGTTGTTAGTATAAAAATGGTTTGTGTTACCAACCATGCATTTCTGAAAGAGAAACTTGGAAATGGCTATGATTTTATGAATTCAGTTCTCATTGGATTTTGCCAAAACAATACTTTAAGAGGAGAGGAACAGACCAGTGACACACACACACACACACAAGACACACAGACACACACACACACACACACACACACACACACACACACACACACACACACACAGGTTCCTGATAGTTCACATCCAAGTCACTGCTGCTTACTTAGCTATAGTAGTTAAAGAAGCAAAATAAAAAAAGATGCAAACAAAAAAACATAATGAATAAATTAACAGATAAAAGACTTGCTGTAATCAAAAGAAATGGTTAGCTATAAATTAAAATGTTTTTTTTATTATATATTTACAATGTGTTTTTTGTTGTACACACACCATTCGACTACTAGCCTGTTTATGAAGAAGGTGACATAAGAAGCTTAGCTGTATAAACATGCTGAGAGTCTAATGAAAGGATCACTAAGAAGAAAATTTGTTTTATATAGCCAAGATAAAAAGCATTAGCCATTGGTGGCATCATGACAGAGCCAGCAGCTTCAACCACTCAAGTTTATTTCCTCTCCATGGTATAACTCACACACACACACAAAAATACTAGTCCACCTAAAACCCAAACAGTGATACTTACCTCAAATGTCAAGTATTCAGCTAGCTGGTAATCTGACGTCATCGCGCAGTGATGAACGCAAAATCAAAAAAAGAAAATAAAAAAAAAATGAAAAAAAAAATGAAAAATGAGGGTACGAAGGGGGGCCCCTTAGCACCCCATTATAACCCCCCCAAAACTAAGTTGGGAGTAATGTCTCAGACTTCTCTCCAGGGCATGTTCTCTCCCTCTCTTTTTTAAAACTAAAAAAAACTTTCTTCTTAAATAACCACTGGTTATGCTCTTTGACTAACCATAATCTGTTACTATCATCACCACTCCAAACCACCTCCCACTAAAACCACTATATATTACCTCTATATACTCTATACTACATTCTTAAATACTTTTCTATTTTTATGTAATATTTAAGTCAATTTTTATTTTTATGTAAACTTTAAATTTTTGTAAGTTTTTTTTCTGGTTTTTTCTCCAAATGGACATGTATCCAGTTGGACTAGCCGGTCAACAAATCAAAATAAATATGAATATCAGAAAATGAATTGCAACAGTTACCAAGCTGTAGAGCATCTTTTAAAGTCAGCTTCGTCCACAATGTATTAATAACAACCACCCGACCACAGTTGTTTAGGTACATTCTGTTACATAGATGGGCTAATCAGTCCCTTCTGAATGGGACATCCAATGTAGCCATACAAATCTAAGTTGATGTGAAAAAGAAGGCTAAAGTGTGAAAACAAAAACAATTTGTGTGTGTTGCTGACACTTTCTGGGCTCTATAAGGCTGAAGGAAGACAGCTGTTCTCAGAACAGTTGTGAGCAACAATGACAATGGTCATGATGACACAGCTCCTGATTTATTGTTCAAGAAACTAATGTAAGGATTGCTTTGGATAACATGCCTGCTTCATCTAGAGACAGATAACTTGGAATACAAACAGATTATTCTCTAGAGTTACTTGCAGTATACCTACACTGCAAATATTTAGGAAAGTTCTGTGTTTCACATAGATAATGCAGTCTCAGCACTGCAGAAGGAGGTGGTTACATTCTTTATAAACTGCTCCCATTGTCTCTGCAGCACAATGTAGGGAATATTATGGGCACTTTGTGTACCAAGTTTATGCAAAAGCATTAACTATCCCTACTGTCCCTACTCTCTGAGGCACACATGAAAAAGGATGCCAGGTGTAAGCTGCTCACATGTTTATTCTGTGAGATAGATGTCATTCTGTGTAATATGCTCATATAGACTCTGCAGTAAGGAGACTGTAGTAAAGAAGAAAACTGCTCTGTAGCTGAATTCCCATTCTGTGTCCTGCATTGGAAATAATGGGATACAGCTACTCCCAGCATTACCCACACCCAATCCTGGACTGCTGCTGAACTGTCTACTACTCTTCTGACTTCTGTACAGCAGTGTTTTAAGGGGTAAGGTCATGTCAGATAAACTGTGCAGCTGAGTACTGCAAAAGTGCAAATAAGGCACCGTGCACTGAGACATAAGATTCTACCATACATAGGATAAGAAAACATTACACTTAACACATGCCATTGCTCCAACATGGAAAGAAGGTCATAGTACAAATACATTTTGTAATGTAAGTATGCTACCACAATGTTCAGAGCTCAAGCCTGAGAAGGTGGTCACTCCATGTGAACTATTATTAAATGACTGATTTTTAATGATGGAGACTAACCCACTGAGATGTAGACATTCCATTTTCAAGGAATGCCAGGAGATGAACCAGTAAAAGCCAGACACAAAGTGAAACTCTCAGTGTGTACATTTCAAATTGCAACAGATGAAATATTTTTATATAGGCAGTAAACACAAACAGTTGAAGACATCCATTAGAGGCAGTGACAAAAAAAATGGAATCTAAAGGTTAGTTCGGCACTGCTATCATACTGATCTAGGATCCCTGATTTTCTAATACTTATAAAAATAACTATATGTAGCAATTTACTGAAAGGCTGAAAGTAGGTGGTCTACATTATATATGAAAAGTTTCAAAACTTCAAACCTCATATGTTCGACAACATATGAGCGAAGTTTGAAACTTTGAAAATATAATAAAAATTTAAAAAAAACTTACATGAACACTCTGAGCAGGGGGGCAAGCCCTCCTGCACCCCCAACCCCCCTACTTAAATATACCAACTCAGAGATCACACTTCAGTGCAGAAAAGGGAAATTTTCCCATTCTGCGCCGTAAAGAGCCATTGCTTTTAATCTTCGAACTTTTCAAAGTGCGATCATATGGTGTCAACCATATGACATTCGAACTTTGAAAAGTTTGAATAATTAATAGGGACCCGAAAGTACACCACTGAAGCATATTCACCCATATTTTGAAAGCAGCTGAAGCTAGCCATATAATGTTACACCCACATCCATAACTAACATCACCACTACACTACCTATTGTGGTGTTTTATTGTACATTTAAGTGATGATGAAACTTAATTATTTGCTATTTGCTGTCTTAATTTTGAATGCATCTGCTTATCCACTAGTGTCTAACCAAACTATATCATATATGTTTTATCGTGCTCCAGTTTATTGTTACATTCCCTCTGGTTACCACTATAAAAGGGTCTTTGACTGACTAGCACTTACCCAGCTAACAAAATTAAACAAAGTAGATGTACTCATGCTACAAGAACTATTGGTAGATAATGAGACCATGTCAGGAAAAGAGATGCCCATATACACACTATTCCTATAGAGTATACATATAGAGAGAGAATTGAAAGAAAGCAGTTTTGTTTGTACTTTCCCTTCACTCAAACATTTCCTGCTCAGTTAATTAAAGTAAAAAATAGACTAGTCTGTATGGTCTTCTTTTACTCTTCCCCACATAGTGAGATAAAAGTTGGACATGGTTTAAATCCAGGAAGAGCATACCAGCAGTGCAAGGCTATAATGCTTTCCACATATTAAGACCAGCTACTATGCAGGCAGGGATTAAAGGTGGAGGTGCCTCAATTTACATTAAAACTAAATATATCTCAAGGCTTGTCAAAAAGGACAATGCACTTGAGCTTCTCCATGTTCAAATCACCACAGGCAAAATCTCATACCACTTCCTTGCAAGCTATTATAGGTCCCGTTCAATGACCCAGGAAACCCATAACACCTATTTAAACATACATGAAACATTCACCATCCAAACCAATACCACATTAATGTGTGATCTTAATTACCCCACTATTAACTGGGAATTGTATACATCACCAAGTGTGCTGGCACAGAGATTCCTGAATTTTGTAAGCACAAACTCTCTGGACCGGATTGTCAATACTACAACTACAGATGCAAACATACCAGATCTGGTCCTCACTAATATAGGAAAGTGCTGCACATCTCCTAGTGTAATGTCCTCTTTGGTATCCCCTAGTGTAATGTCCTCTCTGGTAACACCAGAAACAGAACACTCTCCTTTGAAGTAAAAATAAAACCCAGAACCCCAACTACCCTGTAATGTTCAGAACTACTGAAAGGCAAATTTACTACTATTAATAACCTGTGATAACCTGGAAAAAACAAGTGATAACCTGGCAAAATTTCAAGCCCCACAACCCTGAGAACACTTCTGCCTATGTGGAACTGTTCATAGAAAGCCTATGCAAGCATGTTAATAGCTGCATAGAGGTAGATGTGTCCACTAGGAAGAAGTACAGAACTAACTCAAAAAAACAATCCACCGTAGGGGAATCCCAACATGAATAGGATGTATAACAGAAGGAAGAAAATCATGGCAAAAAGTAGGAGGTGTAGCACCCATCAGGATAAATCAGATCTCATCAAACTAAACAAACAATTCAGGGGACAAATAAAATCATCATCATCAGCCCCCCTTTTCCCATTTTTTTCTACATGGAGTCGGGGTATCGTGTTAACTGTCGCCACTTCTCTCGATTCAGTGCCACACTCCTTCCTTCTTCAACACTCATGACTGACTGTCACAGACCTTCTTTCACACAATCCAAGCACCTCTTTGCTGGACGTCCTTGCTTCTTCTTACCTTCTTCCTGCCTGTCCCAAATCTTCCTCACCAGACTGTCTTCTGCTTTTCTGCATGTGCCCAAACCACCATAATCTGTTCTATTTGGTCTTTTCTGCAATTGGAGCAACTTTGGCTTCTGCTCTTATGTCCTCATTTCTTTTTCTATCCCATAGTGTGCATCCTACAACCCTTCTCAGGCACTTTATTTCCATCACCTCTATCTTCTCCAACTGTTCTGTGTTTACTGTCAGGTTTCTGTACCATAAAGTAGTACTGGTCACACCACTGTCTTCTACACCTTACTTTTCAGCTTCTTTGGCATTCTTCTGTCGTAGACTACACCTGACACTCTATGCCATTTGCCTGCAGCCATCCTGATTCTAGCTTTGACTTCTTCATTCAGACTTCCCTTCTCCTTAACCACTCCTCCCAGATATGTGAAGCTGTTTACCTGTTCCACTATCTTCCCTTCTATCTCTAGTGACAGCTTCTTCTGATTTCCCCAATTTGCTGTCATTATCACCATCACCATCTTATCTGTGCTTAATTTCATCCCATGTCCCTTCAGTTTTGCATTCCACTCTCCTATCCTTTGCTGAAGTTCTACCTCAGAGTCTGCCTGTAATACTGCATCATCTGCATACAGCAACTTTGTTGATCTTCCCCCTCCAACCTGTTTGCTAATGTAGTCCATCACCAGTATGAACAGCAGTGGGCTCAGAGCTGAACCCTGGTGTACACCCACTCCCACTGGGAACCCCTCTGTGAGGCCGAACGCTGTTCATACTTGAGTCACTGGGTCCTTGTACATAGCCTGAACTAATTCTACCAGTGCTTCTGGGACTTCAAACCAATGTAGTACTGCCTAGATCAACTTTCTTGGGACCTTGTCATATGCTTTCTCCAAGTCTAGGAATGCCCAGATGGACTCTCTCCTCATCTTCAGCTTCTTCTCAAATATCTGTCTTACTGCAAACATCAGGTCAGTTGTGCTGCATCCTGATTTGAATCTGCACTGCTCATCTCCCATTTACATTCTACTACTCTGCATATCCATTTATCAATCACCCTCTCCTGAACTTTCATGCAGTGTGGTAAGAGTTTGATGCCTCTGTACTGCCCACAGTTGTGGATATCCCCTTTGTTCTTGTACACTGACATGAGTATACTTGTTCTCCAGCCATCTGGGATATGCCTTTCTCCCCTATCTTACCCAGCATCTTTCTCATATCTGCGGTGACCTCATCTAAGCCTGTTTTTTTCCCTGATCTCATCTCATTTTCCTTAGTGCTGTTCTTACTTCATCTAGGGTGGACTCCTCTTCTTCTCTCGTTGTAGGCTGTTTCTGGGGCAGTACAGCTTCTGTGGGGGTTTCTCCATTCAGAAGCTACTGGAAATACTCCTTCCATCTGACTTTGATGTCCTGTGGACTGGTGAGCAGCTTGTTCCTGGCATCCCTTATGAAGGGTGTCTGACTAACTTCATCATCTTTATGTCTTTGCCTTGCAAGCTGATATAGTTTCTTTGTGTCACTTACTGAGTCATGTTCCAGAAGTTGGTACAGTGCCTCTAATGCCCTGTTCTTTGCTATTGCAACTTCTTTTTTAGCTTCTTTGTTAGCCAAACCAGTAGTCCTTTCTAGCCTGGTCAGTCTTTTCTGTCTCCTACTTCTTCCTGCACTCTTTCTTTTGATGACTTTCTGGAATTCTGCATTCCACCACCAGTTTTCCTTTGTACCCTATTTCCATACCTATCTCAGCCACATACCTTTTCTGTAGTCCTGACACCTGCTGTTTTTAGGCACTGCCATTTTTGATCAATTCCACCTATTTCCTCCTCTTCTTGGGGTGCCAGAGCCCTGACTAATTCATTGAGCTGTTGTACTTTCTCTACAGTCAACTTCCAGGTTTTCAGCTTGGTCTCTGTTGACCTTAGAGCCTTCTCTGACCACTGCTTCCAGCTGATTGTGGCAACTAGTGGTTTATGCTGTGGGCTGATTGTTTCGCTGGGGATGACTTTGCAATCATGGATTCTACCCCAATGCCTTTTCCTTACTAGGAGAAAGTCTACCTGAGTTGCATGTTGGCTACTCTTGTATGTGATTTTGTGACTGTCTCTCTTTCTGAACCACGTGTTGGCTACTATCAAGCCATTTGCTATACAGAAGTATAGAATGACTTCTCCTTCTTTACTCCTGTTGCCCTACCCATGTGGACCCAGGCAGTCCTCATATCCTGTTCTGTCTGTCCCAATATGTGCATTTAAGTCACCCATTATCAACACCAATTCATGTTGTCCTGCTTTATCTAGTAAGTCCTGCAACTGCTGTCTGAATGCATTCTTTTCCTCACTATCACAACCCTGCTGTGGGACATAGGCTGAGGTTATGAATACTACCCTATCATTACACTGGAGTTTGATTGTCATGAGCCTGTCATTAATTCTGATGGTACTCCTCGGTGCCTTGTGAAGCCTTTCTCTCACCACAATTCCTACACCACTTCTAGCCTGTCCCCCTCCTGAGTAGTAGAGTCTGGATCCCAAGCCATGTGGCTTTACTGCACTGCCCTTGCATCTCATCTCTTGGATATATACCATCATGTCATCCACTTCCAAGCAGCGTCCTGTCAGTGAACCTACAATAAGCATAGCAATTCTCAGTTCATGTTTGGCAGGTTGGTTGGTTTTATGTCTAGCTTTTGCTCAACAGAGCTATCCCAGCTAACCCAGGCTGGGCAACTAGACACCGAATGGGCAGTAGCTTATTGATCCAGGGCTGCTGGGCTTTATGGCAGGCACACACTGGCCAATAGGGGGCACATATACCCCTTCCACTATTAGCAAGGGTCCCTGGCATAGGTGAGAGTAGGCTGGGTCCTCAACCCACTTATCACCGGTAACTACTCATGCACATTTTGGTGACTTAGTCAACATGACCGAATCACCTGCAGCCATATTTTTACACCACTGAGTGGCTAGCCCTGCCATGGAAGCCACAAGGACAAATAAACTCTACAAAATCAAAATTTGAGGTATATTTGGCCTCCTAGGCCAGGAATAACCACAAGGTATTCTTTAGCTATGTTCGCAATCTCAAAGACAATTGTGTACAGAGCTCATTGTTAATGAAGTCACCTATACTGAGCCATATGCTAGAGTAAACCTACTGGCATGCAATTTCATTTCTAACTGAATATGAACATTTCTAACTGTTCAATCACAGCCCCACCTCAGGCTTTGTCCCTACTGAATGGTGCACTGCTACAGTCATCCCTCTCCACAAAGGAGGAGTGACTACAGACCCTGGGAACTATCGCCCAATTAGCCTGATGAGTCTGATATGCAAAGCTATGGAATGCAACATCATGGACCTAATAAACAATTATATAGGGAATCTCCAAACTATGGATCCCACACAGCTTGGTTTTGTGAAGGGTAGATTATGCCTGCTCAACCTGGTCAACGTCTTTGAATTAGTTACCAGAGCTGTGGTTGATGGCAAGGTGGTTCATACAGCCTACTTTGATCTGGCCAAAGCCTTTGATACCATTCCCCACTCAGGAAATCATTGAAAAATTCATTAAGCTAGGCATCAACCCCTATATCACTAGGTGGGTTGTAAACTGGCTCACAGATAGAACCCACAGTGTGAAAGTAGCTGACTCCAAGTTAGACTGCCGACCAGTCACGATTGGAGTCCTACAGGGTTTGGTCCTGGGTCCTCTCCTGTTTGGTATCTACTTCTCTGAAGTCCAGGCCAACAAGAAGGGACTCTGGCTGACAAAGTTCACAGATGATTGCAAGTTGGGAGCTATTATTAACTCCCAGGTGAAGTTGACATCCTACGGAAAGGTCTCACTGAGACCAAAGACTGGTGTCAGATCCATGGCTTTAAGCTAAATGCCAAAAAAGGTCATCATCCCCTTTGGGAAAAACCTGGGAACACAGGTTGACAGCAGCCTCTCTTTTGACCACCGCATTGCCACTGTGGTCTGAAAGTCCTTCTATGTGGCACATCTCATTACTATGGGTTTTGCCATCCTGGAAGAAAGAGGTCATTGTCTCCCTCTACTCTTCCCTCATTAGGCCAATCATCAAGTACAATGCCCCATTTTGCATGTACCTCACTAGACACCTGCAACAAATGGAGAGGCCGCAAAAGTACCTCACAAAGAGGATCCTAGGCCTTAAACACCTGTCCTATATGGACAGACTCAATAAAATTCCAACTATTCTCTCTCATATCACCTACTTAGAGGCGATCTCTGCTTGACTTACAAAGCCATGTCTGACCCAGCTCTGTTAAAAATGCTACATCTAAAGAAATCCCAATCCCTCCACACCACAAGCTCCACAGACCTCAACCTCATTACCACAATCAACAGAACAAGCTGGAGGGACAGGTTCATAACCCAGAGCCTGCCCATGCTATGGAAAAGACTTCCCATACATGTCAGAGAGAGCACCTTACTGGCCCTCCTCAAGAGAATGCTTGATGAATGGATGGGAAATAGAAAATTCACCCCGGGGATCACTCCAGTGGCTCTTCACGACAGAGGCACTGGGAACTAAGGTCGGGTGGCACGATGCCAGGGTAATCCTATAGACTAGGCTTATAAAGGCTCCAGGGCCATTAGCCTAGTACACACCTATGAACTTTACTCCTCTCCTCCACTCCTCCTCTCACGAAATACCATCAAATATAACTCCCCCTATCATCACTATGAACAGGTACTCAGTGCTCTCTCTCCAAGGCCAGAACATTGCATCAATGGGCCCTAATAATATCCTAGGCTGCCTTCTAAATAGCATGAAATATGACCTATCAGGTCCACTGGAATCACTATTTAACTGTAGCCTCCAAACAGGCTTCATGCCTCACAAATGGAGAACAGCAACTGTCATCTCTCTGTACAAAGGAGAGACATCTACAGACCCTGGAAACTACAGACCCATAATTCTCACTAGTCTCACATGCAAAGCCATGGAAGGAATTATCATGGAAATGATCAATGATGATACAGGAAACCTCCAGACACAGGACCCAACCCAGTTTGGCTTTGTTACGAGCAAGTTTTGCCTAATCAACCTGGTGGACTTATTTGAGAAAGTCACCAAAGCAATGGATGAGGGAAAAAATGGTTCATACTGCCTACCTAGATCTGGCCAAGACATTTGGCAAAACATCCCACTTAGACATTGCTAGCAAACTCAAGAGGATAGGTATAAACTCTTATGCCACCTGTTGGATAGCCAGCTGGCTTTCAGACCAAAGCTAGGAAGTTAGAATTGGGGAGTCCACCTCTACAAAGAGGCTAGTCACCAGTGTGGAGTGCCTCAGCAATTCGTCCTGGAACTGCTCCTTTTTGGCATCTACTTCAAATGAAGTCAAGGCCAATGTTAAGGGTCTCTGGCTGACCCAGCTTGCAGATAACTACAAATTAGGAGCAGTCACAGAATCCCCAACTGACACTACTGTTCTCTAAGTAGGGCTAGCACAGAAAAATAAATGGTGTCATATCTATGGACTAAAATTAAATGCCAAGAAATGCATAATAGTATCCTCCAGGAAGACAGCCACCCCTGGTAACTATCATGTTGTCAACACACCTCTAAAAGTCAACCCAATGGTCAGGGACACACATAGACAGTAATCTAGCCTTTGATCATCACGTGTCTATGGTAGTGAGGAAATCATTCTATGATTTGCAACTTATAAACAAAGGTATGACATCTAGATCCAATGAGGTCATTGTTCCACTGTATTTGGCTTTTCTCAGACCGATCATTGAGTACAATGCCCTCTTTGTATTTACCTAACCAGGCACTTACAACAACTGAAATGTCCACAGAAGTTCCTCACTAAAAGAACACAGGTCATAAATAACATGTCTTATGAAGACCACCTCAGAGCTCTTGCCCTGTATTCTGTCTCTTACAGGCTGTTGAGTGGAGATCTATGCCTGGTACACAAGGCATCGCTGCACCCCACTCTGATTGACCTTCTGCATTATCCATGAAGCAAACAGCACCAGAATTACCCGTTCCTAAGACTTAAACCTTGCCTGTGATGTAAATAGGACCTGCTGGAGAGATAAGTATGCATACCCGAGACTACCCCCTTCTCTGAGACAGGCTCCCCAACCATGTCAAGTAGAGGTCCTCCCTAACTCAACTGAAGTGTAACTTTTACAAGTGGACAGAGAACAGGAAATTAATTTCTGGTTTGGCACCTATGTCTCTAATGGACACACAGGCAGCCTTAAATGTTTCATCTTCCAAGCCCCCGTTTACAATTACCAAGGGTACCAGAACTTGTGAGACATTTGGGATGCTTGGTAAGGCCTAAAAAGGCTCCAATGTTCATTAACCTTGTGCATACCTATGAACCTATGAAGGGAAAAGTCTATTTTGATGGACTGTTTATGCCAGATCTATGTAGGGGCAGTGACATAAAGAAGTGGTCTATGGCATACTAACTGCTCATCTACACAGTGGAGCTGGGAGATACTAGTAAGGAAGTTATGCTACACAAAAATAGTACCAGTGCAGTGCAGTGAGGTTTGGACAGTGAATTGTGCAAGTATAGGCCCACCATTTTTGCATCCCTCATGCAGCAGTACATGGGCAGGGGAGGGGATTTGGTATGCACTATAGGACAATATCTGTTTTAAGTGTGGATGATATTATGAAGAAGGCTTCATATTAATATGTGTTCAGAATATGGAGGAGAGACCAGAAAGAAACATTTACAGTAAGGAGACTCCAGGAAAAAGGCTATTGTGTATATATTATTCAGGCAATCTTAATGCAATAACACTGCTCTGGATGAAGGCTGCTCCACATGAACCATGTATGTAATATCCATATAGTGAAGGAGGATCTAGGAAGGAAAGAAATATGCTGCTGAACCCCTTACTGACTGAAAGCAGGAGTTAGCAGATTAGTCGTTACTGAATCTTCTTCAAATTACCAAGAAATGGGACTAAATGAATCAATCAGGTCAACCTAAACTGGCTAGTGCCATTATTCTAGATCAGTGCTGACAGCATGTATCCTCCTGTGTTCCGGAAATACTACAGATATACAGAGAACCAAGTAGAAGTTCTTTCCTACTTTCAGCATTTCTGCAGTCTGTTGCGCGGCAGAATCTTTGAGGGCTCTGATCTGTATATCATCTTGGTACTGTCGGCAGTTCATTCCTTGATGGATTGCCTAGAAAAACAAACACAACAACAAGGTTATTTTTTTCATAACAATGGTTTTAAATTTCTAACTGTTGAGCAGTATTGAATACCAATGAGCAGACATGCAAAATTCATATGAAATAATTTTACAATCAACCAGTTTCTAAAACTGGCAGAAATGAAGCCTACAAAAACTACTCTTATGTCTCAGTACTGCCAATAAATAACATTCATCACACTTCCAGTACAAATGTCATCAGGCACTGTACTAACTGTATCTGTGCTAAACTTTATTGTTAAAATCATCATACTTCATAAACTACATGACCCCCTATAACTCCCTCTCCTCCTCCAGTTAGGAAACTGGACATTTTATCTCAGTGGGTTGGCTATATTTATTTCCATTTATTAACCAGGTGGGGAACTGGTCTAAGGAACCTCTTAAGTCATGACTTGAGGCATAGGGCAACAACATCATTTAAGATTGATTAAGTTAAATAACTTCACTATTTAGTATACCAAAAACATTCATGTGAAAAAAAAACTTAATAATTAAAACAGTGATTATAGCATTTTAGTACACATTATTTCACAGCACAACCATGTTGCTGATTAAATTATTTAAACATGATCAATGCAGCAAGTACATTTATATTTATCTTTTATGGCAGTCTTTTGCTTTCTAAAACGTTGAAAGTAGTTTATGTTTTTTATTGGTATTCTAACACAGGATTTTTTGAGAAGGCCTTTTCTCCTATAGCTATTTATTTTACTTATTACATATTCATTAACCAGGTAAGTACACTCGTCTGAGCACTGTTTTCTGGCATGACCTGAGACAAGATGGCACAATAGCATTATGAAATTAAGTTGACTGTGTCATACATCATGTTGACAACATAGAAATACAATACAGTTTGGTTATTCCATGACAAATAGCATGTGAGCTAGATAGCTACTACACAATACAGTAATTACGTGGGTATACCTATGTTACATATGACATAACGTAGTTCATGAGACCACATTCAGCTAAACTATAAGCAGGCCTTCAGGGTTATGTAATGTATATGAAAAGCTTGATTTTAGGGGTAGGCAATCGTTTTTCACTTAGAGCTTATTAGTTACCGAGTTTAGTAAAAAGTGGTTCTAAAAAATCACTGGGAGATAACTTGCTTTTGCTGATTGTGACAGTGGTATTCTCCTCTATAACAGCATAAATGGATGAAATAATATGCAGTATTTTATTTTCACTTGTTTGGAGTAAAACTGTATTATGAGGGGAGTTTAAAGAAGTCTGGATAATGCATATTCCATTTTTACTAATTAGGACAACAACTGAAATGAGTTAAACTGATTCACTGGCTTTTTGACATGAGATAGTGAATATGAGTGGGTTGAATACTTTGTTTTTTTATACATATATGAAAGGATAAATGCTGGTCTAGAGTTAGCCCTAACTATTTTTAACTAAAGGAGTGGGATGCATTTTCTAATGGATCCTTAACTGAAAGCATTTGTGTGGGGGGACGGCCTCTCTGAGGTGTATCTAGGAGCATTAATGCTGTCTTGAAGGAGCTGATTGATTGTTAGTAGCTAACCGGTTTCAGAGTAGGATAAAGTTTTCATGGCCATGTTCAAACAAAATACTTAAGTGTAAAGGCCACAATATCTAATTACACTAGTGGTTTTTGCATCTCAAGCATATAAACTGCTTAATATATACTGTCAGAGAGACAAACTACTTGTCTTAGCACACATCAGAGGGTTCAATGGCCGGCCTTAGGCATAGGGCCAACCAGGGCGGCCGCGGGGCACTGTGTAGGCAGGGTGCTTTTCCAGTATTTATTTGGTGTAGGTAGACCAGGTTGGGGGCACCTGGGTGGTGTGTGGGGGGCGCTGTGGAGCCCTTTTGCCTAGGGCACCAGCTGACCTAAGGCCGCTGCTGGTTCAAATGAACACAAAAACAGAGAGTGACATTCATTCAGTTCAGCATGCCCAAACACAGCGTTGTCTTTTTTAATAATTACATGGATAACAGTTTTAGCATCTACTTTTTTCTGTGGAAGTCCTGTCCACACATTCACAAACATATCTGCATAATATTTCATCTCAGCCCTGTACTGCTGGTTTTCCATTTTAAACATTGTTCCTTTGTTGTTGTTGTTGTTATACTATACTGTTTTATAAAATATGTTGACTTTCAGGACTTTACTGATTCTTTCAGCATTTTCTCATACGCTTCATTGCCTCAAGGTTACACATGGCTAAGGATGTTTTCTCATACTCTGTATTGCTGCTATGCAAAACCAACATCATTCTTGTTGTCTTCTCTTAGACAGCCCCACATGTAATATCTTTGTATATATGGGTTCACCGAAGTGGTACACATCACTTGGTCTCAATTACTGCCTCTTCAGAGGAGCAACTGCTTAATTTCTATTGTGATCTAACAATACACAAGCAATTATGCCATAACACTCCTTATTACAGTCCCCCTAGGGGTCCTACTCTTCTACCATCTAACCACACCCCTTCCCTCTTCCACCAATCACAAACCCTTCACCACTGGCCACTTATCTCCAATTCCCTCCTTTCACTTACCACTCCCTATCTCTCCCACCACACCCTCCACCTAATACTTTCCACACCTAGCATACCTCAGAACCTATAACAGCAACCTAACAACTTACCCTTCCAGATGTATAAGCTACCCACCCCAGCCCTCTTACAGAGGTTACTCATACTTAAACTTCTACCACCTCTAGCTTTAGTTTACCTGCTAACCTCCTACGAACACCCATTATATCCACACCTTCTCTACCTCAATAAGCTATCTACCTCTCCTTCCCTACCTATGTTCATTAACCATGTTAACATAACATCTACACCCAGCTACCTACTAGCAAAATACCATAGGATAGCCCACATTAGATATGACTCTCCCAATCCCAGAAAATCTCTACCTCTATATAGTAAATTACTAAATCCTAGACTTCAAACACTACTCTTCTCTTTAAAAGATGGAGACAATTCACCCAAACCCAGGCCCAACAACTGCTACTACCACTCAACTCCTCAACCCCAACCCCGCTACTATCCATTCCCTTATCAAACCACCTAACTCACTCTTATTAGCTCACCTCAACATACGTAGCATTAATAACAAAGTTGCACAACTCCATGCTCTCTTGGAAGTCTACTCCTTTGACATTCTTTGTTTAACAGAAACTTGGTTAAAACCTGTAACGAAAGACAATGAAGTCATCCCACCCGGTTATAATATTTTGTGACTTGACCGTGCAACCAATAAGGGTGGTGGTGCAGCTATCCTATTTAAATCTGGGCTACAGATTACTACCTACGATTATAAACCACCTCAAGACTCCAGCGCTGAAATTCTTATTACCAGGCTTCAACTTAACACATTCAAATCCATCTATATTATCTGTATCTATCTTCCAACTGGTAATAACATTGCCACCATAGAAAATATCCTTTGTTGGTTATCCCAAAAGTTACCCCAAGAAACCATAATAATAGGTGATTTTAACATTGATTGGAAGTGTTGTAGCAGTAGCCACCCTACCAGCCATATTAACCTTTTTGTTTTTTCTCAAACCATTACCTCCCCTACCAGGATAACCAAGCCTAATAAGAAAGAAAGTACCTTAGATTGGATTCTCATAAATAATCATCCCCAGACATATGAAGCTGGAACCCTCCCTGATGATGTAAGTGACCACTCACTAACCAACATAATCAGTCTTAAATCCAATCTACCTAATCCAACCATATCTAGGACAATTAGAACCAAGAAAAACTTCAACCCCAATCTCTTCCAGAGAGAACTAAGAGCATGTAACTGGTCTCCCTTAAAATACCTCACACTGGAGGAAGCTGTTAATTGCTTTAATTCTAACTTCCTAGCCATACTAGACCACCATGCACCAACCCGCTCTATTAGAATGAGAATTACATCTGCCCCAAGGCTTTCAAAAGAAACCAGGTAAAAAAATCCATCTCAGAAATAAATACTGGAATAAATCTCGTTTAACTAAAAACCCAGCAGACCAACAAAACATCAGACAGCTGAGAAATGAAACTACAAAAGCTATACTGTCCGACAAAAGAAACTACTACCTACAATTCCAGCAGACTCACCATAATAAACCACAAAATTTCTGGGCAAGTATTAATCAATTATTTCACCCAGGTCAATACATCACACCAAACCCACAAGGCACAGACCAGGAGAATCCCAAGCAGACTGCTAATGCCTTTAATACCTTTTTCACTGAAGCCATTCAAACTCTTGCCAGTCAGTTATCTACTCAGAACTTAACTATATCCAACTCTAACCCATCTCCTCCATTTCTCTTCCAACCAGTCCCAACAACATATACTCTTACCATTATCCAAAAACTGAAATTGTGCATTCCTTCAGCAGACCAACTACCCACTGAATATCTACAAAAGGCAGCCAAATCCATCGCCTATCCCATTTCCATTCTCATCAATAGAACCATCAGTGAAGGACACATCCCTAAAATCTGGAAAGTATCCCATATTATCCCCCCTTCACAAGGGTGGGAACTCTACTGAACTCTCCAATTACCGTCCCATAGCCCTCCTTTCTCCCTAAGCAAAGATCATGGAAAAATGCATCCACAGACAATTGCTAGACCAACTAATCCAAAATAACTTACTTTCAAACTGTCAACATGGTTTCAGACCTTCCCACAGCACTATTACTGCCCTCCTTTCCTTTACTGACTGTATTAACAAAAATCATAACCTCAATATGCTTTCCTCTGCACTGTTTATAGATCAGTCTAAGGCATTCGATATGGTAAATCACCAGATACTTATAAATATCCTCAAATCCTTGTCACTAGACGCACTAGCTATAAAATGGTTCCAGTCCTACTTAGATAACAAACAACAGGCTGTACTTTGGCATAACATTCTATCTACCCATCTGCCCATTAACACTGGTGTTCCTCAAGGGTCCATATTAGGACCTCTCCTGTTTTCTATATTTATGAACGACCTTCACCTAGCAATCCCCCAAGCTACATGCATACAATATGCAGATGATTCCACACTTATATGTTCAGTCACATCTATATCTGAACTTCACTCTCTTACCCAAAATGTGTTTAACACAGTTGAACAATGGTTTACACAGCACTGTCTCCTTCTGAACCCCCAAAAAACTAAAATCCTCCTCTTTTTACTCCTACTTGTAAGTCCCCCCCCAATAGACTTCACAGTACCATCCAATAATGGTACTCTCATATCCCCAGATCCAACTACCAAACTACTAGGTATCACAATAGATAACAACCTCAACTTCGACACCCATATTAACAATACTCTAAAATCTGTTAATAGAAAACTATGCTCTCTACAGGATCAAACCATTCCTCTCTCCTGCAGCTAGAATAACTATTGCTCACACCCATCTAATTTCTACTCTCCTCTATGCCTCACCCATATATACTAATCTCTCTAAAAACAACCTTAATAAAATGGAAAACTCCTACAATAACATAACCAGATTTGCTAAAGGTAACCCTTTCAGAACCCAACACTGTTTTAATCTAAAGCAGCTAGGATGGCTTGAATTACAAAATCAGCTTGAAGGGAGAGTGTCAAAGATGCAGGTCCCAGAACACTTCATTTTTTTTCACCAATCCATACTTTAACTAGTATAAAATGCATCAGTGTCACTCTTTCTGCACTTTTCCCCTTAGTTTTTACAAATTTCACTGTTTTTACTCCACGAGCGTCCCGCTCTCAGTCTGCCTAGTTTAGTACCACCCTCAATGTGACGTTAGCATACACACACCTTCCCTACTCTCAGCTCTTTAAATATGAACTTTCCTGCCACTATTTTCCTTCCCCCTGGAAAACGACCACAACCATGGTGTGTTTCCAATCCTTTATTTAAAAGAAATATTACACAGGTTGAATAACCTCCTCGATAAGTTCAATCCTTTTTGTGCAGATCATACTTTTCAACTCACAAGATTATCGGTAAATGTCCAGATTTCTACCTCATATGTTTTGATACTCTAAATTATGTTTTTCATGCAAATACTGCCATTATTGATTTTATTTAAAAAAGCTATTTTGGTACTTCGTAGTTTCGCAACTGCAGCTTTTCTGCACTGACAGCATTATCGTCAAAATTCCGTTCTTAACTGAAACATCATGCTGCCGAAAATGCTGTCAGTGCAGAAAATTTTGTATGGGAGCACAATGTTCTTTTTAAACACAAGTTTGTCTCTGCTGTTTGTGACTTTTGAATAACGTATTTGAAGTTGTTGCTGTAGGGCTGAATGTGCTACTACAGGGCACCTTAAACGTGGATCACAATAAAAGTAAAGATTATTTTTTTATTTATGTTTTGCTGTGGACAATGTCAGCTGTTACCGGTACCCACAGTTCTATCAGGTATCTTGTCAGAAATTCAAGTAAAACACATACCAGATAGAGAAACCCATCCTGAAGATGCACGTGTTTGCAGCATCTTACAGTTTCACATGATGCTAGTAGTTGGTTTGATGTGGTGTTCCCGCATCCCTACTGCTTATATAATAACCACTGCCCTACTTTATGGCGATAACAAGAAATTCCCCTGCCCAAAGACCCTTTTCAAACAACTTTTCTTTCGGACAGATTGAAAATGGCACATTTCAAACAAATGTCCACTTCCGGATGTTACTGTAGGTGCTGCATCTTTACATACCCAGGATACACGAAGGAGGATAGAAACGGTATTGGGGAAGCTACTTTGGAAGGATTCATAAACAAAGGAGCTTGGTACAAAAGTCTTACATGTAGGTACTGTAAACGGCCAGAATCAGCGCATCCCGAACCATAATATATACAAAAAATACATAAAAAGTTGAGAGGTGACCATGGTGGTATAAACTTATAAATACGTTTGGTTATATACATAAATAACTGCTGCAAGCGGTAGAAAACTCCATAAAAATGAAACTTATTTATTAAACATAATCCAGGTAAGCGCTTTCAGAAATGCTTCATCAGACCGTTAAGGTTTAAAAAACACTCAATTAAACTTTTATACTCAACTCACATGATTAATTAGTCAAAACATTTCAATTGAACATTTAAAGTTACATCGTAGTTACGAATAGCTCTAACTGTTCCCTGCAATGGTACGCCCACAGCGTCAACTTGATGCGGTACAAGTACTCCACCTTTTGAGAAGTATCAACCATGCATATAACATAAAAACAATACTAACAATTAAATGTTAGATATTAACATTGCATGATGGTCAAAAGCAACTCTGTACCCTCTTAGCTATAGGGCAACCACAACAACTAAATAAAACATTAACTAATACACTGCCATAAAATAAAATAACAAGAAACATTCCATAAAAAACGTTTCTAACTAAGAAAATTCACATTCACTATTTAATTTTAGTATCATGTATAAAGCATTCTACCCTTACATAATGATTAGATGAAAAAAATTCACGTATTAAAGTTGCACGGTAGTCACAAACACTCTATGCATTCGTAGCTATTGAGCATCCACAACAACTAAATGAAACGGTATTAAACGGTATTAAAATAAAATGGTAGCAAAGCATGGCAAGCAATCATTGCTCCACTGCTATACAACAAGACAGCAAGACAGGCATTCTTTACGACAAACATCCATATGTTAGTGAGCCAACACAAAAACTAAGCTAGTTACCAAACAGACCATGTTGCCTGTACCCACAGAGTGACAGTAACTTAAACCAGTACCATAAACACAAGAATTCTAATCACTTTTACAGCACTGCAATTACAACTCCCGCAGTTGATTACATGACTACATTAAGCATGTTTAGATACTCGCAGAAGGTAGTCTATGGAAGAAACTCACTAAAGCAAACTACAGTTATACAAAGTACTCCTATAAACAGCAAACAATTGTCCAATATGTTTGCATAAAACGCTTCACCCTCAAGGTCTTTCCCATCCTATGAGGAAAGGAAGTACTACCTTCCAAATTCTGGCTTCTTCTCCAAAGGGTAGAAGACAGATGGATGTGAAGAAAAAAAAATCTCACTTGACCCAACAACACATCAAAAAGTTCCACAGTCACCATAAGCGTCTTGTACAAATAATTTCTCAGTTGAAAACACTGTTACAGCATGTAGTAAACTATGCAAACTCAAGTGCTAAAACCTTCTGCTATGCAGAAATAAAACATCAACTGATGCAGCCCAAAAAGCTCAGTAGAGCCATTTCCAAAAATGAGATACCGCTGCCAGTACAGCTACCTATTTTGTGCACCTTGTACCTGAAGATCCTTTTCAGAAGGGAGACTTACATGAATCAGTTTTGCAGCTGCATTATGGCAAAAAATGACATTTAATATTTGATACATGCAGCACTATGTACTTGCATTACTAAGAAGTAACTATTAACTTTCCAGAGGAGGACAACCATACTGATAAGGATTTTTTTTTTACCCAAATGTCCTTATTACACATGCACTTTGCCCAACACTATATATATATTTTTTTGCCTTTCCCTTTATGTCAGATTGCTCAGTTTATTCACTTGGAAAGCAAGCACAATGAAGTGCTGATTTAAGACCTATATGGAGAACTCTCCTGTTTGGCACTGTTAAAATCACAAAAATATGAAAGGAAAACATTAGCTCTTACTTCAGACTCTAACCCAAGACATCCAACATTCCATGCTGGCATCACTGCCACTAGACTAAGTCTCTAGCCAGGTAGGAATTTTTCCTCAAAATATGACTTTTTGTAACTTTTCTAGTTGGCAACACCTATAATTTACATTCTTTGTCATCTTCTGAACAAATGTATGCATTTAAAGCATCTTCCACTATTCACTCACCCTGTTACAACAAGAAGAGTTTTGTTCCATACCTGTTCACTCAGCAATTAAGAAAACAGCAGTAGTACCTGTACAACTTTAATGTAGCAAAGAGGCAAGCATGTATGCAAACCTACAATCTTACATGCTTGACAGCTTATGGCTCCAATGAAGAGAGAAGGCACGTCTAAATATCAAACAATGTCAGCAAGATCACATGCAAATATTTAATACTGGCAACAAATCGGCAGATGCAATGGTGTGTACCAGTTTTATTTGACAATTTTAAAAATGCACAGGTTTTTCCGTGCATGCTCCAAATTACACGGTTATGCCAAAAGCACTGTGATATAATTCTGAAGCACAACTTACTAAAGTACAAAAGTAACTATTTGGTAAAGAATGGGGATTGTGCCAATGTCTAAAGCACTTGGGCTTTCAGGCCAGTTATTTTACATTAAGAGGGTTCGTGGTCTGCACTCTTGTGGGAGGAGAGGCTGGACTCTGCCCTTCTGAGCTGGGAATTTCTGGTTAAAGGCTTATAGTGCATGCATATCTGAACTGCTTCTTACTGAAGTTGGTGCGCCTTGTTTGCTGTGGCATAGACTGGATTTGGGCCTGCTGGATCTAGCTTTGTTTGTGTAACTTGAGCACTAATCCAGGCATTCTCTAAAGTATTCAACTGTATTTATTACTGCTTGGTAGTAACTTGATTAAAGTGTAGCTATCATTCTAAGTCTTTTGGATTAAGCACTTGGGCTTCAGACCAGTTGTTTTACATTAGGAAGGTTTGTGGCATGCACTGTGGTGGCAGGACAGGTAGCTTTCATCCTTCTAAGTTGGGAACTGCTGATTGAGAGCCCAGTGTCTGTTATTCTTAAAGTGTATTAGTTCTGGTTTAAGCACTTGGGCTTCAGGCCAGTTATTTTACATTAAGAAGGTTCATGGTCTGCACTCCTGTGGGAGAAGAGGCTGGACTCTGCCCTTCTGAGCTGGGAATTTCTGGTTAAAGGTTTATAGTGCCTGAATATTTGAACTGTATCTTACTGAAATTGGTACACCTTGTTTCCTGTAGCATAGGCTAGATCCAGGCCTGCTGAATCTAGCTTTGTTTATATGCTTGTTATTTCCCTGGAACGCTAATTCCACCTAATACGCGGCTTCTCAGCGCTTCTGTGGATCACTAGTGATATCTGCATTGCTTACTGTACTTATTTTCCTTGTTTCACTTGAAAGAAAGTTACTGTTTGTCATTTTTGCATTTAAGTTACCTGTAACACATTGCACTTAAGTTACCTGGCACTTGCTCACTAAAGCAATTATATAAGTCAGCACTAAAAATTAAAAACACTACACCCTCACTCCCCACTGGCCCTTGTTTTCAATTATTAAGGAATTCCCAATATTATTCTAGCATGTCCAAAGGTCAGTTGTCAATCTCCTCTCTGGTCCAGCTGGAAAATCTGGGAATCTTGAGGCAATGTTACAACTGCCTCATGTACACAGACAACCCTCTCCTCCTCCCAACAAATTCCAACACATGTGAGAGATGCAACCATATAGCCAAACTGGAGGCTAAGCTCTCTCAACTCAGTACTGGCATAACCAGTCAAGAGAAGAAGGAAACCACACTCACTACAATTCCAGTCTCACATAGACCTACCACGACAGCAAACCAAACACATAATCACACAAAAACATACTCAGAGGCTCTAAATAAAGATCTGCCTAAGCAGCAGAGACCTCCAAAGCAGACACCCAAGCAACTGCTACCCCAAAACAAAACACGTGCAACACATATCTCACAAAGCCAGTGTGCCGAACAGTCACAGCCCCTAAGATTAAACAACACACCTGATACACTTGTAATAGGTGACTCTATCATCAGGCACACTGACGTCCCGCTCACCAGGCTGAACAAGGAGAGGGTCACGTGAGCAGCCTGTCGGGCGCTAGGATCCGCCACATAACACAAGCACTCAGGTCACTCCAAGGCAAGTACAAATATGACTCAGTCATTGTCCATGCTGGTGTGAATGACCTGAGACGTACCGCCCTGGACTACATGAAAAGACACATAAAGGAGCTCTCTGAGCATGTAGCCCAGGCCGGTATGACCCTGACCTTGAGTAGCATCTTACCCTCACCAAGAATGATGCCACAATATGAAGACAAGATGATCAATTTCAACAATTGGCTTAAGTACTGGTGTCATTCAAAGGGGATCCAATGCCTGTCAGCTTGGGATGATATGCTCGACAAGCCATGATGCTTCGCTAGGGACGGCTTGCACCTGTCACCCTGGGATTTCCGATATTGGCAAAGGCTCTTGCTACCCCATAGTGCCTTTTTTAGGCAAGGCTCAAAAGACAAACCCACCTCCATAGGTATCACAAGGGATAAGAAACTAAGAGTAATGCTACTCAACGCCAGAAGTCTAAACCTCACGATGCACGCACTCGAAACTCTCCTTAGCATGGAGAACATCGATATCTGTGCAGTAACAGAAACCTGGTTCAGGGCTCCTGAGAGCACCCCAGCACTACCAGGTTATACCTCATACCATGCTTTTCGGCCCCAAAACTTGGACCGAACCACAAAAGTAGGGGGTGTATCGATATTCATCAAAGATACCCACACCTCCAGGTTGGTGGCAAAGCAAGAAACATCAGAGACTATCCATGTGCAACTAACAGTGGGTAAAACTGCCTTCCAGTTTATAGCCTGCTACAGACCACCCTCCCAAACCCAGGAACCCCATTCGGCCTTCCTGAGAACACTGGAAAACAAGAAGGTCTCTCCAAACACCATTATATTGGGCGACTTCAACTACCCAAACATAGACTGGGAGCATTACTTTAGCTCCAACACCCTAGCCCAAAGGTTCCTAGAATTTATAAACTCAAATGCTATGGAACAACTTGTTACCATTCCCACAAGAGGGGAAAACATACTGGACCTGATCATCACCAACATGGGGACTCTATGCTCCAGACCAGAAGTGTATCCCTCACTGGTAAGATCAGACCATAAACTAATCTCACTGGATATTCACATCCCGACCCCACCCCCTGCCCAGAAAACCACAGTGAAAAACTTCTCTAACGCAAATTTCACACTCCTCAAAACCGAGGTGGAATCCTTCAAAGCCCCAGGGCCTGTGGAAAATATGGCCCAGACCGCAGAATCCTTTATAAACGCATTCTATGAACACCTTCAGGAATGCATGGATCATGCGTTCCCAAATAAAACCAAGACCCAATCCTCCAAAGGCAGACGCCCTGTCTGGTGGACCCCAGCCATAAACAAACTATACAATAGAAGGAGGAAGCTACTAAATGATAGAGCAAAATCTCAAAAAGGGAAGGCATCACTGATCGGTATTAGCAAAAAACTACGGGCACTCATAAAATTGTCTAAGGCCAGCTTCGAGAGAAATATTGCACAGGACACTAAGAATAATCACAAGGCTTTCTTTAGTTATGTTAGGAACCTGGGTGGCAATTCCCAGATATGCTCAGAATTAGTCCAAAATGACAAAAAATACACTGAACCCACAGACATTGCCAACATCCTAGCCGACAGGTTCAGCGCAAACTTCTCCCCACCAAAAGGGCAAATATCTATCCCAGCAGAGTGCTGCCCGCCTGACATCTCAGATGCTCAGGTAAGAGCCGCCCTCTCCAAAGCAAAAAACACAGCATCAATGGGACCAGACGGTGTCCTGGGCTGCGTCCTACATGAACTCCAAGAAGAGCTAAACCCAAACATAAAACTACTGTTCAATCTCAGCCTTACTACAGGATATGTGCCCAAAGAGTGGCGTACAGCAACAGTGGTCCCTCTCCATAAAGGTGGTGCCTCAATGGATCCTGGAAACTATCGCCCCATAAGCCTGACTAGCTTGGTCTGCAAAGCTATGGAAAGGATCACCATGGACCTCATAAATAAAGATATTGGGGACCTACAGACACTGGATCCTACCCAGTTTGGCTTTGTTAAGGGCAGATCCTGCCTCTTAAACCTGGTTGATTTCTTTGAAACAGTCACCAAGGCGATTGACGAGGGGAAGGTGGTCCACACAGCCTATCTGGACCTCGCAAAAGCCTTTGATACAACACCCCACTCGGGCATTATAGATAAGCTCACCAGCTTAAATATAAACCCCTATGTCACTAGATGGATTGCAAACTGGCTCAAGGACAGAACCCACATGGTTAGAATTGCTGTAGCCATGTCAGACTCCAAACCAGTTACAAGTGGTGTCCCACAAGGCTCAGACCTGGGACCTCTCTTGTTCGGTATATATTTCTCGGAGGTACAGGCCAACACAGAAGGACTGTGGCTGACCAAGTTCGCAGATGACTGCAAACTGGGCATCATAATCGACTCTCCAGCCGGCACAAGCATCCTCCAAAAGGGCCTCATAGAAACAGACAACTGGTGCCAGAGCCATGGCCTCAAGCTAAATGCCAAAAAGTGTATAGTCATCCCCTTTGGCAAAAACAGTGCCCACAAATTACCACATAGGTGGTAATCCATTAAGTACAGAAGAAGTAATTAGGGACCTGGGGACCCAAGTTGATAGCAATCTCTCATTTGACAACCACGTGGCCAAAGTGGTTAGAAAAACATTTTATATAGCCCACCTAATCATGAAGGGATTCACATCTAGATCGGGGAGGTAATCGTGCCTCTTTACTCATCCCTCATCAGGCCCATAATTGAGTACAATGCCCCGGGATGTACCTTACCAGACACCTGCAGCAACTGGAAAGACCCCAAAAGTACCTCACCAAGAGGATCAAAGGGCTCAAACAGATGCATATGCTGCCCGGTTAAAGAAACTCCAGCTCTACTCAGTGGCATACCGCCTGTTCAGAGGCGATCTGTGCCTGACGTATAAAGCCATGTCCAACCCGAATTAATGGACATGCTGCACCTCAGAAAATCCAAATCCCATCGAGCTACGCGCTCGAGAGACTTGAACCTCAGCACTGAAATAAATAGGACATGCTGGAGGGACAGATTCATAACCCAGAGGCTCCCTTCACTCTGGAATAAAATCCCAGTCCAGGTTAGGCAGAGTCCCTCATTGACTCTCTTCAAGAGGAATCTTGATGAGTGGATGGGAGATCATAGGTTTAACCCGGGTATCACTTCTGTGTCATTGTTAGACAGAGGCACAGTATACTAACCTCGAAAAAGGGCATAACAAAATAAATTTAAAATCGGTGGCGAAAGCCAAACACATTCTGGCTAGGCTTATAAATGCCCTAGGGCAGATAGCCTAGTATGAACCTAGGAACAAAAATAGAAACCAATTATACTTTCTGTATTACTGCATCACTGAAATGCAAAGGAAATTTAAAATACTGAATGCTTATGCTTAACTCCTGCAATATTATCTTTTTAATCTTAGAACAAGGTTTATTCTCATAATCCTCATGTAGGCCATTTACCATTTTTTTCCCTTATCACTTTACTAGCCCTCACAAGATTTAATAGTGTGCACTACATTTTTATAATACACATTAAATTTTTATAGTTTTTTCAAAATTGATATGCCTATAGGTTACTGAAACCTAGGACTAAACTATATGTTAAATGACCTAGT